>NW_024080862.1:0-22706 GCF_003009895.1 Hyaena hyaena
GACACTTGAATGCTGACAAAAACTGAGGACTGATGGATGTGGGGGGGAGGGGGCGATGGGCATGGAGGAGGACACTTGTGGGGATGAGCACTGAGTGTTATGTGGAAACTAATTTGACAATAAACTATTTGTAAAAAAAAATAAAATAAAAAAAAACATAGAACTACCCCATGATCCAGCAATTGCACTACTATGTATTTATCTAAAGGATGCAGAAATGCTGATTCAGTGAGGTTCATGCACCCCTGTATTATAGCAGCACTGTCAACAATAGCCAAATTATGGAAAGAGCCCCAATGTCCTTCAGCTGATGATTGGATAAGAAAGATGAGGTGCGTGTGTGTGTATGTGTGTATGTTTGAGAAAGGGGGGGGGAGGGAGAGGGAGAGAGAGAGAGATGGAGTATTTACATAGCAATCAATAAGAATAAAATCTTGCCATTTGTAACAACATGGATGGAACTAGAGTGTATTATGCCGAGTGAAATAAGACAGGCAGAGAAAGACAAATACCATATAATTTCACTTCCATGTGGAATTTAAGGAACACAACACATGCACCTAGGGGAAGTGAAGGAAAAACAAGAGAGACTCTTAAAGACAGAGAACAAACTGAGGGTTGCTGGAGAGGAGGTGAATCTGGGGATGGACTAAATGGGTGATAGGCATTAAGGATGGCATTTGTTGGGATGAGCACTGGGTGTTCTATATATAAGTGATGCATCATTGGGTTCCACTTCTGAAACCAATACTACACTGTATGATAACTAACTTGAATTTAAATAAATAAATTAAAAAAAAGAATTATTTATGTGGCAAAAAAAGGAAGATCCCAGTGTTAAATTTATATACCTTATATTTGGCCTATTTACATATGTATATACTCATTCTATAAATAAAAATTACTCAAATTGTATCAGGTAACAATCAGCACTTATAATGTTGTGTTTTTATATTTTTAGAAACTGAAATATAGGAAGGGCATAAAATAAAGTTGTACTCAAATGAGCTAGCCATTGTCTCTGCATAAGCCTGTTCAAAGAATAAGTCAATTATATCCTCTCCAGTGGAATTTTAAAATTATTTGTATTATTAGGATGAAGCTAACGGAGGAACATGAGGGAGAAGAAGGGGAAAAATAGTTTGGGAGAGGGAGGGAGGCAAGCCATGAGAGACTCTTAAATGCTGAGAACAAACTGAGGACTGATGGGGGTGAGGGAGAGGGGAAGGGGGGTAATGGCCATGGAGGAGGGCACTTGTTCGGATGAGCACTGGGTGTTATGTGTAAACCAACTTGACAATAAACTGTTAAAATAAAGAAAACAAAAGTAAAACATAAAAAATAAACTTAGATAAAAATTAAAAATAAAATAAAATCTAGTAATGTAATTTTAATGTGTTCATATTTTCAGCACCTTCCATAAAGATGTTACTAAAAGTTTCTTCTCACTCTTTAATCTATCATTATATAGCATACCTAAATTAAACTTGTGTTAATCCAGGATTGACACAGCTTAACTGATCTTTACCTTAGAAAAATATCTAAGGAATGCCTTATTCATAGAATAATTTATGAGATTTTTGTATTTCTTCTTCAGGTAGAAAGTACAGATTTGAAAATAGTGTAAACACTTTATAAGCTGTTGAATTAGAATGATGTTTCTGTCAATCATAAGTGTCAAATGAAACAGTCAGTATCTTTTTATTCCAAAGTCTCAAGTTTTAAGACAAATCACCAATAAATATAGAATTTCTAGTTCTTCTATTGTCTTTATCTTCCTCTGTCATATCCTTTCTCCTCCCCCACTCTTTTGTACCTCCTCTCTCCGAGTTTTCATATATCCTAACCCACCCATATCCCGTACTTCCCACTTAGATCTTCCCTCACTAACGGAATTCCTTTTAGAGGAAGCAGCACAAGCAGAAGTTTGGGTTGTAGTATGCAGAAAATCGTGCCACCCCATCCCCCACCCCACCAAGTTTCCTCTGAGTAGATTTTTAGCTGGACTCAGAAGGTCTTATGTTTCAGTACTTTCCCTTTAAGGACATGGTGATATTTTCCAGCTTTAGGACATCTGGAATTATCAGAAGTTTCCAGTGAGTTCTCAGAGTTACTCTGATACAGGGTGTTGTGCCCATCAATTAGTACCTTGCCATATCCAAGAAATCTGAGATAACAATGTTTAAAGTATGCATGTGTCAAAATCATTTGGTGAAGTTATGTTCAAATGGCTAAATTTCTCTCTCTCTCTCTCTCTCTTTCTTTTTCTCTCTCTGCATCTGTTTTGCTCATCATCATCCCCTGAACTTAGCACAAATACCTGTACTTGGCAGGCACTGTGTGAATGTATCTAAATAATACAATAGGTTTTTATGCCTGGTGGCCACTTATTCACCCATATGTATTTGTTTCCTTCTGGATTGATACACTGACACAAAATCATCCCTCAAATTATTATTACTGTATTGATTACACTTATTAGTACTTAATTATCATGGTTATAAGTAGAAAGATAACAGGTAGAAGTAGAAATACCATAGGCTCAGGTTAAGACAGACATAGGGTTTTTTTTGTTTTTTGTTTTTTGTTTTGTTTTTTTACAAGTAGTTTATTGTCAAGTTGGTTTCCATATAACACCCAGTGCTCATCCCCAAAGACCTAGTTTGAGACAGGCCTAACTCTGTTGCCTTAATAGTCCACCAGGTTAACCTCTCTGTACTTCAGTTTCCTTAATTTTAAAATGGATCTAATACTATCTACTTCCCATAGTGCTTAAAGATGATATATATAAAATGCCTATCCCAAGTAAATGCAGTAAAGGGTAGTTATTATTAGTTATGTCTTATTATATTATTGTATAAATATAATTATGCTAGGCTTCCATTAGTGTAGTTATTATCTGTATGCTTTCTTTACTATAAGTATCAGAAAAAGCCAGTACATACAGGAAATTTTAATATCGCTAGTCTTTCTCAATCAGTTTTGGGAGAGAACTAAGTTCTGACACCTTAAAATATCCATTTTATATAATTAACTTAAAATTATTTTCTATGTGTTGTGATTTAGATGAGGAACCCCAGAAGAAAAAGATAGAATACAAAATAGAATATAGAACATTCCAGGGGCACCTGGGTGGCTCAGTCGGTTGAGTGTCCGACTTCGGCTCAGGTCATGATCTCACAGTTCGTGGGTTTGGGCCCACGCTGTGCTGTGTGCTGACGGCTAGTTCAGAGCCTGGAGCTGTTCCGGATTCTGTGTTTCCCTCTCTCACTGACACCCCCCCTCCCCCTGCTCACACTGCCTCTCTGTCTCAGAAATAAATAAAACATTTTTTAAAAAAAAGAACATTCCAACACACACACGTAATTCAGAGAATTTGATATAGAGATTCAAGGCCTTTAAAGAGGTACACCTGAAAGAATGTAGGACCAGGAATATGTCTTATTCACTGCTCTGTCCCTAAGTTCAGCATGAGCCTAGCACAGAGTAGGTGGTAATAAGTATTGAATTATTGGAATAAATGAGTGGTCAATGCCAGGTGGCAAGACAAGAGTAAATTTTTTTGTGAAGACTGTGCCCCTAAAGACTTAGTAAGACCATTTTTGAAAACTCAGCTCTATACTACATCTGTATATAGATATACATAGATGTATGCCTCCTGCTTATGTCCATCTGTTCAAGAGTCTCTTTTTCAGACGTTGTATCTCTTTGATCACAATCCTTGTACTTTAAGCCATATTTTTGTTAATGATGTCACACATAATTACAATAATTATAACAGCAGTAGCAGTTTACAGTGCCAGACAGTGTGCTAAATGCTCCCATGGATTGACCTTTACAACATCCTGTGATAATAGGTAAGACAGTGTGGCTTGGTGGAGGAGCCAAAATGCAAACCAGGCAATCTGACACCAGAGCCAGCCCTCCTCAGTACTCTGTTGCACTGCCTCCCCACGCTGCAAAGACATGGAAGAGACTAAATTGACCACTCCCTGCATTTACTGTTCACTATTCTTAGAGTAAACCACTGGGAGAAATAGTCAAAAACCTTTATTCCAGAACAAAATTTGTAGTGAACGTGTGTGGCTTCTAATGATGCAGCATCTCCACCTTTTATCAGTGAGGTCAGTCCTCCAATTTAGCTTTTGAAAACTACTATTTCTCCTTTGAAGACTATCTCAGTAGAAGGAACTCAGTCTTTTTATCAGATCACCCATTAATAATTCTTCTATTTCCTGTGATAATGAAATCAAGAAACTAAAAGGTACTGTGCTCTGGTGACTTCTAGGAAATAGAAAACATTATTTTCAGGGGAGAATCAGTGTGATGAATGTGAACATTTGCTTGACTCAGAACTGCTGTATTCCCCATACCCAGCACCATTGGGGGGAAATGATAGGTCCTCAGAGAGTACCTGTGGGGTGAGTTGGATGGGTATATGCATGGATAGTTGAATGGACCAGCAAGCTAAGGGTGTCATAGTGCTAAGACAGAGTACATAAATGCCAGTCTCCAGAAATGCCTATCACTGTGTGTGCTATACAATGCAGAGTATGTACACTCAGTCCTAGCCCTATTGATTTAGGTCCGTTGGAATTTTTTCTTATTCTGTTGTTTAGAAAACATCTGTTTTGAGTGTAATATTTGCATGGTCCTTTTTGTTATTTAATTGTAATATTTATCATATTTTATGAGCACTAATGGTTAAAGAATATGCATGGAATTTTGATTCTTCATTTTTGTACTTAAAATATGTTTCAAAATAGAACTACAGAAATTTGGAAAATGTTTTTAATGATCAGTTGGATGATTCCACTTCCTAATGCAAATACTAATGCCATTTTAAAATTTTCCTCTGTTTTCTAAATGTATATAAAAGTATTTTAAATACTTGGAGATCATATCTGCAAAATTATCTTTATGATGTAAATGTTTTTATGATAAGAGAGGTAGAAAGGATGTACTACAGCTTTCTCTTACTTTCCATTACACTGCTGCTTTTACATGCCTTAAAGTGTTAGAAGCCAGAGACCTGAAATTATATCAGAGAAATTAAGAATAGCTAATATGAGGTGACTGGATAGAATATTTCCTTGATATAAGAACACAGGATCCCAGTGGTAGAAAAATTAAATCTCTTACCAACTTAAGTATATTCTATAATCAGATTCAATGGCATGGTTTTGCCATTAAACTGTAAACTATCATAGTTATGACCAACAGTGTATTACTCATCTCAACATGCAAAACTTAGGATTTTGTTTTTTGCACTCAGTACCAGAAATTATTTCTTCTTTAAAAATTCATGTTTTTCTGCGGCACTTGGATGGCTCAGTCGGTTGAGCGCCCGACTTCAGCTCAGGTCATGATCTCACAGTTGTCGGTTCGAGCCCCGTGTCGGGCTCTGTGCTGACAACTCAGAGCCTGGAGCCTGTCTTTGGATTCTGTGTCTCCCTCTCTCTCTGACACTCCCCTGCTCATGCTGTCTCTCTCTCTCAAAAATAAATAAAAAACATTAAAATAAAAAACTTAAAAATAAAAATTCATGTTTTCTATTAAGTATAATTTAAGTTGTACTATGTAATAGAAAAACTTGAGTTTTTATCTTTTACTAGAAAAACAGATTTCTTCTTTATTCTTGCCTACTGAAAAGTACCAATCTAAATTTTGATTCTTAATTATGGTAATCATTTTAGCCTATGCAATTAGTATATTTGCTTCCACCTTTTTCATATAGGTTCTTATTTTTATTTTAGCAATCTTATTGCTACTTCTTTAACCTCTTCATATCTTTTCTTATAAATAGTTTATAAATTATAAATAAAATAAAACAAATCTGCATTTTGGACACACACATGGTTTTATTTTAGATGAGTGGCGGTTTTGTGTACAGAAAGAGTCTATGCTATTAGTTTTGCTAGCATCTTTTAAAAAAATTTTTTTAACATTTATTTATTTTTGAGAGACAGCACCTGAGCGGGAGAGGGACAGAAAGAAAAGGAGACACAGAATGTGAAGCAGGCTCCAGGCTCTGAGCTGTCAGCACAGAGCCCAACTCTGGGCTCAAACCCACAAACCATGAGATCATGACCTGAGCCACAGTTGGACACTTACCTGACTGAGCCACCCAAGTGACCCTGTTTTACTAGCATCTTCTAAAAGTAGTTCATAGTCTAGTTGAAGAGAAAAAAATATACTTCTCCTTTCATTGTCTATGGAATACTTTTACAAGATGCAGTAATTCATAACCCTTGTGCTGGAGGATAGGGTGGTCACAGAGCAGCTCTGAAACCCTGACGAGAATTATAGACTGTCTCCTCAGAAAAAATTCATACACGAGCACACACATACTGTTGTAAGCAGTTTTGGAGTTCACAATCCCCTAGCTCCTTTTGACTCCAGGTTTAGAAAGTAAGAAAAAGGCTAATAACATTTACTGAATATAAATTATTTTGAACCCAAGAGTTCTGGCTCTCTGAAATTATTTTCATGGCTTTATACTACCTTCCAGTCAGTTGCCAATCACTGTCTATTATTCTTTCCTCCCCAAGTTATACCAGATCTTTTAAATATGGGGGGATTTTTTAGGAGTAGTACTCCTTGGTTAAACTTTCATCTAAAGTTTCTTAAGATATTGACTACTGTGTGGCGGCCTTTACTGTAACCAATGTCACTATTAATTAAGTTGAAAATGAGATAAAAACTCAACTAGGGGTACCTGGGTGGCTCAATTGGTTAAGCGTCAACTTTGGCTCAAGTCATGATCTCACGGTTCATGGGTTCAAGCCCCACATCAGGCTCTGTGCTGACTGCCTGCTTTGGATTTGATTTCCCTGTCTTTCTGCCCCTCCCCCGCTCGTGCTGTATCTTCCTCTGTCTCTCAAAAATGAATAAGAGTTTTAAAAAATTTTTAAAAATTCAATTAAAATGTACATTCTTTGAGTTCAATATCTTTCAGAGGTGATTTTTATGTGTTTGAATTATAAATTTACTTGGACCCGGAATAATTCTTTCATGCTAATGAATGTAATGCATGCCCGAGCCTTGAGCATACTTGTAGGATTGGTAGGATGAAAAAAATAAAACATGACTTATCAATGATCTATAGAAAATACATTCTTAACTCAAGCAATCCGTTATAAACATGATACTGAATGAATTCATTTTCCATCAGAAGGGGGAACTGCTCAGGGATTAAAACTAATCACAGTCTTAAAATTCCCAGCCTCATTTATTTACCTAATGGTGAGCACAATTAGCTGTTACTGTATAAAGGCATGTCCCTGCTGGTGTCGTGTCTCAACCTCTATGCACAGGTTATGGCAGAGATATGAACTTCCAGGCACATAAAGAAGAGATGAATAATCGGAGGACATGGCATGCTGAGTGTGTTCTTTCTCTTTACTAGGCATTTGGGCCTGGACTTGGTGCCTCGAAAGGACTTTGAAGTAGTGGATTCAGACCAGATTAGTGTCTCAGATCTCTATAAAATGGTAAGAAAAATAATGCAGGGTAAGCTTGTTCCTACACACTTAATTCTTTTCTTCTTTGTTTTTTATTCCTAATTGCATTATAAAACAATATTGCTAAAGTTGTTCCTTTGTCTTTGTCCCAGTGAATATAAGGGATCTTCTTTTTGCTGACACTACATATCACCTTTGCTTTCTAAATGGAAATACTGTGTAAGGCTGTATTATAATATCCAGGAATCATTTATCAGTTGGTTTTACTAGTGAATGGAGCTCTTTCAGCCTGCATCAGTTACCAAATTCTGTCTCTCACCACCTCTTAAGAAGAGAAGGTAGAACTGTTGGTGGGAATGTAAACTGGTACAGCCCCTCTGGAAAACAGTGTCGAGGTTCCTCAGGAAACTAACAATAGAACTCCCCTATGACTCAGCAATAGTACTGCTAGGAATTTACCCAAGGGATACAGAAATGCTGATGCATAGGAGCACATGTACTCCAGTGTTCATAGCAGCACTCTCCACAATAGCTAAAACATGGAAAGAGCCTAAGTGTCCATCAACAGATGACTGGATCAAGAAGATGTGGTTTATCTATACCATGGAATACTACATGGCAATGAGAAACAATGAAATCTGGCCATGTGTAGCAACATGGATGGACCTTGAGGGTGTTATGCTGAGTGAAATAAGTCAGGCAGAGAAGGACAAATACCATATGTTTGCACGTATAGGAGGATTAGGAGGAACTTGACGGAGGAACAAGGGGGAGAAGAAGGGCGGAAATGGTGGGGGAAAGGGAGAGAGGCAAACCATGAGAGACTCTTGAATGCTGACAAAAACTGAGGACTGATGGATGTGGGGGGGAGGGGGGGTGGGCATGGAGGAGGGCACTTTGGGGATGAGCACTGAGTGTTATGTGGAAACTAATTTGACAATAAACTATTTGTAAAAAAAAAATAATAATCAAATAAAAAATAAAAAAAAGACAAAAAAAAAGTTGCTATAAACATTTAAGTATAAAAAAATAAAAAGAGCAGTTCATAAAATTCAAAAAAAAAAAAAGAAGAGAAGGTAGTTGAAGCTGTAAAGAGTTTATTGGTTAATGTAATGTATAGTAAGAGAAATAATGTAGTGTATAGTAAGAGATAGACCTGATACATCCTTAGCTGTCTATTGGCTGTTATTAAAATGTATTAGTTAATTGATGATGATGATTACATTTTACAGACTAACTGAGAAGGAACTAAAATTTAAAAAAAGTTTAAGGTAAAACAAACATCAGAACCCTCAGGTGATTCTTAAGCTTAAACTAAGGGACTGGGTAAAACCTCGCTTTGTGCAGTTATGTATTTGAGTATTTATTGAAAGTATTACAAGTTTCTCTTTAAGGAAAATGTAATATTTTAGGGAACTTTGAGGATACAAAGTATGTTGCCTGGTCAAGGACCTTTGGAAATTTGCCTAAATAATATACAAGTAACATATCAATTACTTGTGTATATTTGCTAGTGTATGAAAGCATTTGTGTGTAGTTACCCTAACTATGCTATGTTCAGTATGATAAGCATGAGATTTAGAGATTAAAGATGAACAAGGCTTATCCTGTCCCTCAAGAATATCACCATCTTGAGTATTGGTTCTTAACCCTTTCTGGGTCATGGAGATCAGCGAGAATTTCTTCCTAGGACAACACAAGTACGGTTTTGCATACAAAGTGTTACCCTCAATTTTAAGTAATTGACACTTCTGTCTGATATTTTCTCATGAAGTCCATACATGGCCCCCATGTTGAGAAACTACTCTAGTGGGATCAAAAAGACCACAAACAAGCAATTGTTATATATGTGCTACATGCCATAAAGATATTAAGATGTTGTTAGAGGGGGTGACTGATTATCTGGTACTGGCAAAAATCAGTGAAAGCTTCCAGAGACAGTAATACTTACGGTGAGCCTTGAGGGGTGGATGGGATCACCCACAAGACAAACAAGAAGGAGAGACATTCCAAAATGCAATAGAGCCTAAGTGTCCATCAACTGAGGAAGGGATCAAGAAGATGTGGTTTACCTATACAATGGAATACTACATGGCAATGAGAAAGAATGAAATCTGGCCATGTGTAGCAACATGGGTGGAACTTGAGGGTGTTATGCTGAGCGAAATAAGTCAGGCAGAGAAGGGCAGATACCATATGTTTGCACATATAAGAGGATTAGGAGGAACTTAATGGAGGGCCTGGGGGAGAAGAAGGGGATAAATAGTGGGGGAGAGGGAGGGAGACAAACCATGAGAGACTCTTGAATGCTGAGAACAAACTGAGGGCTGATGGGTGTGGGAGGGAGGGGAAGGGGGTGATGGGCATGGAGGAGGGCACTTGTGGGGATGAGCACTGGGTGTTATATGGAAACCAACTTGACAATAAACTACTAAAAAATAATAAAAAACAAAAACAAATGCAATAGAGAAGTGATAGTTCCAGATCAGATACTTGGGAACTTTGGCATGTGTTAATGTGTTAATGATTATGGGTAAGGCACAGAAGGAGGAGAGGGTCAGATCATGAAGAGTTTTGTAAGCCCCAAATTGCACTTTGTCTAGTAGTCTGATAGAGCTACAGGAGTAACATGATCGGATATGGGTTTCAAATGCTGACTCTGTCTATAGAGAATGTAAAATTCAGAAGACCAGAATCAGGAAAGAAAAAGACCACAGAAGTGATTCAGGCAATAAATAATGACTAGACAGCAATAAGAATGAAGCAGAAATGCAGAAGAGAATATAGATGTTAGTAAATAAAAATGATGAATTTTGATCAATTAGATGTGGAAAGTGAAGGGTGATTGAGAGTTTGAGGCTAAGACCTCCCCCTCAGAATGGGAGCTTAGAGTATGCTATTTTTGCTGAGGATTTTGCATTTTATCCCAAGTGTAACAGAAAGCCTGTGAAGGTATTTGAGCAGGAGAATCACATAATCTGGCTTACATTTTAAAAGGATCTCTCCAGCTGATGTGTGCAGAAGGACTGGAGTGGGGCAAGAATGGAAGCAGGGAGCAGCCATTCAAGCAAAAGATTTTAATTTTCAGTATTTGGGCTAGAGTTGGAGCAATGAAAGTGGTAAGAAATTATTGGATTTTGAATGTGTGTTGGAGATAAATCCATTCGGAGTTGGTGATAGATTGATTTGGTATATGTGTGCACAAAAAGAGGAAGGTCAGAGAAGAATGATTCCTATGTTTTGATCTTCCCAACTTTGACCCTGTAAATGTGTAATAGGAAATATTGTGGGAGAAACAGGTTTGGGAGTAGAGCAGTGAGGATCAATACATTAGTTTGGTTTTTTTTTCAAGTTTGAGATGACTTTTAGACTGCCAAACTGAGATGTTGAAAGTCTAGAGTTCAAAAGTGAAGCTCAGGTATAACAACTTTAGAATCATCAGAATATTATGTGGTATTTATTTATTTTCATTTTTTTAATGTTTTTTATTTATTTCTGAGAGAGAGAGAGTGTGAGCAGGGAAGGGTCAGAGAGAGAGGGAGACACAGAATCCGAAGCAGACTCCAGGCTCTGGGCTAGCTGTCAGCACAGAGCCTGACTCAGACCTCAAACCCACAAACCATGAGATCATGACCTGAGCTGAAGTCGAGCACTTAACCGACTGAGCCACCCAGGCGCCCCTATTATATGGTATTTAAAGATGTTGGATGAAACGACCATTCCCTTCCACAAACCTTCATACAGTAAAACCCAGTGTTCAGCAGATTTTACACAGCACTTCTGGACAGCTAAGCATCAGTAAACATTGGAGGAAACCTCCCACATAAAAGTCAGAGACCAGAACAAATACATGTGAAAAGAAATTTGAAGAAAGAGATAAGTCAGTAGAAGAAAATAGTGGTTGCTGTCTGCAAAGAGAAATCAGGGAACAGCCAAGAAACAGAGGGGAACAATCGAAGAAGCAAGTGAAAGAGCTCTAGAAAATTAAAATGAGATAACTATGGTAAACTTGATATAAATATTTGAAAACAGGATGACACCAACAAAAAATTAGCAATAGGAGAGAAATGTTAGGAAAGTTAGAGGTTTGATCCAAGAGATCCAATATCCAGATAATGGAGTTAAAAGAGAACAGCGATAAAGAAGATTACTGAAGAAATCCTATTAAAAACTTTTGCAGGGTAGTGATATCACCAAGATGGTGGAGTAGGAGATTCCATGCCCTGTCTGCCCATAAAGATTAACATTTAGACAGGCATGAATGAAAAATAGCTCTGGGAGAGCTCAGAAGAAAGCCATCATTTAAGAAGCTTCAGCAACACAGTGGAGCAAAACAAAACAAAAAACAACCTCAGAATAATCATACAAAAAGCATAGGAAAAACACTTTCATTTTGCTACATCATTCCATATGCCAGGCTGGCACTACTCAGCACCAAGAAGGAACTCTCTGGCCTAAAAGGGTTCCCCTCTCCAGGAAAAGGAGAAGAGAATAGGCGACCAGCTTTCTCAGCCCTTCAGGCACTGTATAAAGGATCCACTTCAGTTTTACCCCATCGAGAGGCTGGCAAAGCTGAGACATCCAGAGATAATTAGGAATAAGGAAAAGGGAAGGGGCTACCCATATCAGCCATGCGGCGAGAGTGACCATGGTTCCCACTGGCCTCCTCTGTATAGGATTCCAGCAGCCTTCATTTTCTTTTGAAGACTTCAACAACCCTTATAAATGCTGCAAACTCCCTCAGCTTTCATCACTGAGGACTTCGTCATGGACCCTAGGAAACTGTACATAGAACCCCAGCATCTTTCACCTTTAAAGAAACCAGTGGCCAGCAAAGCTGCCATAGAACCCCTGAAGGTTTTCTCACCAAGTTTTTCACTCTGCGGGAATTTGCATTTACAGATGCCAGCCCCCTAAGCACCTCCCCACCACTCTCTGGGGCATTAAATACGCAGCAGCTAGCCCTACCCTCTGTGGCTGTAACATGCCAGCTTAGATTCCCATGGCTAAATTCCATGGTTGTGCATATGTTCATATATAGCCCCTTCAGCTGTGTACCTCCTGGCCTGACTTCTGTCATTGGCCTTCATTGCCATGCACGCTCCCATGGTGAACTCCTAGATAGACAGGAGTATATGCCAACAACCAAGACCCCCACAGCTGCTTATGGGCCCAGATCTGCCCTTATACTTGTCAATGGCCTTCATTGCTGGAGACACCTAAAGCTAACCCCTGCAGCTATGCACCTGCATACTGCCAGTCCAGCCCCTGTCCCAGCCTCCACTGCCTCGTACAGCTGTGCAAAAGCATGCCAGTAACCAGGGCATCAGCCTCTTCTGCTGGTCCCATTACCTGTGTGTCTACAGCTTTCCCATAACACTTTGCAGATATCTGCACCTGAAGGTAAACACACTATTAGCTCTGGCCACCACTGCTGTCTGCCCAGGTTTTCAGCCACTGGATTTGGAAGAGCCACTGAGGACCCAACCAACCCATTGCAGACACTGCAGACCCTCGCAACTCTCCATAGAATCACATGGTTGTCGTTATTGTTGACCCATGTGGCCTATGCCAAGAGACACACACTCCCAGGCCCAGAATTGCTACATGCCCTGTACTTGGTACCCTGCACCACTAGACCCATTCTCTAGCATGCCCTTACCCATCATTGAAGATCTTTCCTCATCGAACTCAGTCAGTATGGTCTAGAAATGGTGACTGCTCTTTGCATACACAGACAACTATTCAAGAGTACAAGAACCACAAAGAATCAGGGAAATGTGACAAAACCAAAGGAACACAGAAAACTTTCAGTGACTCCAAAGAAATGGAGATACACAAATTGATGACAGATAATTCAAAGTAATTGTTCTAAGATGCTCAGAGGGCTTGTAGATCTCACAGAAAAACAGTTCAACAAAACTGGGTAAATAATAGAAGAACAAAATGAAAACTTCAACAAAAAATATAAAAAATGATGAAATAAATTTTGGAGCTGAAGGATACAAAGACTGAAGAATCAATAGAAAGCTTCAGAATCAGAGTGGACTCCCACAACTATATGGTCAACAAATCTTCAGCAGAGCAGAAAATACTCCAATGGAAAAAAGACAGTCTTTTCAACAAATGATGTTGGGAAAACTGGACAGAAACATGCAGAAGAATGAAACTGAACTACTTTCTTACAACATACACAAAAATAAATTCAAAATGAAAGACCTGAACATGAGACAGGAAACCATAAAAATGCTGGAAGAGAATACAGACAGCAACCTTTTGAACCCTGACCAGAGTAACTTCTCCCTAGACACATCACCAAAGGCCAGGGAAGCAAAAACAAACATGAATTATTGGGTCTTTTTATGTATATATGTATGTATGTATTTCTTATTCCTAGTAAATTATTTTGTTTCTTTTACAGTTTATTGTCAAGTTGGTTTCCATATAACATCCAGTGCTCAACAAGTGCCCTCCTTCATGCCCATCACCCTTTATCCCCTCTCCCCTACCCCCATCAACCCTCAGTTTGTTCTCAGTATTTAAGAGTCTCTCATGGTTTGCCTCCCTCCCTCTACCCAACTATTTTTCCCCTTCCCCTCCGCCGTGGTCCTCTGTTAAGTTTCTCCTGTTCCACAAATGAGTGAAAACATATGGTATCTGTCCTTCTCTGCCTGACTTATTTCACTTAGCATAACACCCTCGAGTTCCATCCATGTTGCTACAAATGGCCAGATTCCAATCTTTCTCAAATTGCCATGTAGTATTCCATTATATATATAAACCACATCTTCTTGATCCATTTGTCAGTTGGTGGACATTTAGACTCTTTACATGATTTGGCTATTGTTGAAAGTGCTGCTATGAACATTGGGGTACATGTGCTCCTATGTATCAGCACTCCTGTATCCCTTGGGTAAATTTCTAGCAGTGCTATTGCTGGGTCATAGGGGAGTTCTACTGTTAATTTTTTGAGGAACCTCCACACTGTTTTCCAGAGGGGCTGCACCAATTTACACTCCCACCAACAGTTTAAGAGGGTGTCTGTTTCTCCACATCCTCGCCAGCATCTATAGTCTCCTGATTAGGTCATTTTAGCCACTCTGGCGTGAGGTGGTATCTCAGTGTGGTCACTAAGAAAGTGACCACTTTCTTAGATTGTATACAAATATAACTTCAAAATGGATGAAAGACCTAAGTGTGAGGTAGGAAACCATCAAAATCCTGGAGGAGAAAAAAGGCAGCAACCTCTTTGACCTCAGCCAGAGCAACTCACCACTTACTAGATACTTTGCCAAGGGCCAGGGAAACAAAAGCAAACATAAACTATTGGGACTTAGAATAAAAAGCTTCTTCCAGTGAAGGAGACAATCAATAAAACTAAAAGACAGCCTACAGAACGGGAGAAGATATTTGCAAGTGACATGTCAGATAAAGGGTGGGTAGGGAGATAGGCTAAATGGGTAATTGGCAATTAGGAGGGCACTTTTTGGGATGAGCACTGGGTGTCATATATAAGAGATGCATCACTGGGTTCTACTCTTGAAGCTGAGGCTACACTGTATGTTAACTAACTTGAATTTAAATTAAAAAAAAAAAAACATACCACCACAGGTATATACACACACGTAGATGCACACACACATATACACACAATGGAATATTACTCAACCATCAAAAATGAAATTTTGCCATTTGCAGTGACATAGATGGAGCCAGAATGCATTATGCTAAGTGAAATAGGTCAGAGAAAGACAAATACCATATGATTTCACACATGTGTAATTTAAGAAACAAAACAGATGAATATGGGAAGTGGGGCAAGGGAAAAGAGGGAAACAAACTACAGGAAACTCTTAACAATAGAGAAGAAACTATGGGTTTATGGAGGAGGGTGGGTGGGAGATTGGCTACATGGGTGGTGGGTATTTAGAAGGATACTTGTTAAAGGTGAAAGATTTATATGATCTGAAGAGAAACCAGAGAGACCATAGGGGAGAAGAAGGGGAAAAATAGTTGGGGAGAGGGAGGGAGGCAAACCATGAGAGACTCTTGAATGCCGAGAACAAACCGAGGGCTGATGGGTGTGGGCGGGAGGGGAAGGGGGGTGATGGGCATGGAGGAGGGCACTTGTGGGGAAGAGCACTGGGTGTTATATGGAAACCAACTTGACAATAAACTATTAAAAAATAAATAAATAATTTTTAAAAAGGAGGATATTTGTTGGGATGAGCGCTCAGTGTTGTATATAAATGATGAATCACTGAATTCTTCTCCATAAACCAATATTGCACTGTATTTTAACCAACTAGAAATTAAATATAAATTTGAAAGAAAAAGAATATTTTACTGTATGGAGAATATTCTTTTTTTTTTTTTTTAAATAGTTTATTGTCAGGTTGGTTTCCATATAACATCCAGTGCTAATCCCAAGTGCCCTCCTCCATGCCCATCACCCCCCTTCCCCTCTTCCTCACCCCCATCAGCCCTCAGTTTGTTCTCAGCATTCAAGAGTCTCTCATGGTTTGCCTCCCTCCCTCTCCCCAACTATTTTTCCCCTTCTCCTCCCCCATGGTCCATCCATATGGAGGATATTCTTTTTTTTTTTTTTAATATTTTTTAATGTTTTATTTATTTCTGAGAGAGAGAGACAGTGTGAGCAGGGGAGGGTCAGAGAAAGGGAAACACAGAATCAGAAGCAGGCTCCAGGCTCTGAGCTAGCTGTCAGCACAGAGCCCGACATGGGACTCAAACCCATGAACCGTGAGATCATGACCTGAGCCGAAGTTGGACACTCAACCGACTGAGCCACCCAGGTGCCCCCATATGGAGGATATTCTTGAAAGGTATTTTATAGAACTGTAGAAGAAATAGGAAAGGACCCTATAATTTAAAACTAAGGTACCCTTTTTTTAATTTTTAATTTTTTAAATGTTTGTTTATTTTTGAGTGAGAGACTCAGAACATGAGCAGGGGAGAGTCAGAGAGAAAGGGAGACACAGAATCAAAAGCAGGCTCCTGGCTCTGAGCTGTCAGCACAAAGCCTGACGTGGGGTTCAAAGTCACGGACCACAAGATCATGACTTGAGCTGAAGTCAGATGAATGCTCATCTGACTGAGCTACCCCTGTGCCCCAAAAACTAAGACTTGTAAAACAAAAACAAAATGTAGTAGAAGAATGGAAGTGTAGTTGGAATACACTGTTTGGCTCACAAAGTATTTGTGTTAATTTTAATTAGCTATTCCTCTTTGGGGAATGTGGACACTTGAAAATTATGTAAGAGCTTCTAAATTATGGGGAGATCTAACAGAATACTCACATTATAACTTCCTGTCATGTTGTTATCTTTCCACATTAGTATGTGTTGGGACTGTGTTAGTCTTTTATCTTCTAGTGCTAATTAATATTTTTATTAGATCAGTGTACTTTCATTTCTGTACTTAATTGATTAAATTATTTGCTAGCAATAGAACATCATCTTATTAGTGATCTGACTAGGTAGGTCTTATATTTCCTTGTAAGACCCACAATACTTAACACAATTCCAAGCATATATAGCAGGCAATTAACTGTGACATTCAGTTGAATAGAATGTCTGAAGTTGCAGGATTTTTTCCATATTGGTAGACTTTTGTGGACTAAATGAACCAGAGACTTCAAAGGGCTGAAAATGCCTTCTGTACAGGGGAAATTTGGCAGAGCAGTAATGTAGTGCATACATTCTTTTTATGAGAAAGAAAAATTTATTCCATACTTGATCTTAGCCAAAAGGCTGAGAAACAATAGGAAATTTTATTCCAAACACAAAGGATACAAAAGCAATTTTAAGAGTATATTTTGTTTAATTATCTGGTAATAAATTAGAAAACTTGGATAAAACGAAAAAGTTTTCCTAGGGAAAGATAGGTAACCAGTATTAACAGACATACAGATTTAAAGGAAGTATTAGTATTTGACTTGCTAGACAGACATCTGGCCAGCCAAATATTTTTATATATACTCACAAAGGTCTTTGAATATATTATACTATTAATTAGAAAATATGATTGGAACATTAACAGCAAGAAATTCTATGAGGTTTATAACCAGGAGACAAATTGCTGAATGATTAGGTAATAACATTTTAAGCTCTATCGCATTAGGCTATATTTTTTTCCAAAAATGCAGTTTTAATTAATTTTTATTTTTGATGTATTTCAGATATAAAATGATTAAGGTACAGTCTTTTGCTCTTTGGGAGGGTAAAGTCTAAAGTTGAGTAGCAAACACATAGAAATAATACATTATAGCCTTAATACAGGTGGTGATGGTTCTGAAGAGGGATATATCAGCTGAATGCTGCCTGAAGAGGAAGTGGTTTTTCCCTATAGTGCCATGAAAGAGGTTCCAGAATGCCAGTTTTGATGCCTTAACCCTGGCCACCCACTCAGTGTTTGTTAGACTGGTTTGAGAGTTCTCCTTAAATTTGATGCTTCTGAAATCTAGAATAACATTTGTTATTGTCAGAAGGAATGTTTTACACTGAAATTAGCTGTAAACACCTATATATATATAATTATTTTTGAATATTTGTGTTTAAGATTGGTAATCATTTTTAAGAATTAATCAGTAAATCCACTTGAGAAGAATGACTTAGTATATCCCCTTAATGTGAAATAGAACAACGGAAAGCATTTTGGCCAATAACTTTCCCAGTGGGATATGGATCAATAAACCATAGAAAACTTTTTTTTTGAAAGCCTGATTTTTAAAAAATGTTTTGTTTTTTATTTTGAGAGAGAGAGAACACAAATGTGTGTGCATGGGCAAGTCAGGGGAAGGACAGAGAGAGAACCCTAAGCAGGCTCTGTGCTGTCAGTGCACATTACCCGAGCTGAAATCAAGAGTTGATTGCTTAGGGGTGCCTGGGTGGCTTAATCAGTTAAGCGTCCAACTTCAGCTGAGGTCATGATCTCATGGTTTGTGGGTTCGAGCCCAGTGTCAGACTTTGTGCTGACAACTAGCTCAGAGCCTGGAGCCTGCTTCAGATTCTGTATCTCCCTCTCTCTCTGACCATCCCCTGCTCACGCTGTGTCTCTCTCTCTCTCAGAAATAAATAAAAACATTAAAAAAGAAAAAGTTGGTTGCTTAACCAACTGAGCCATTCAGGCATCTGGAAAGCCTAATTTTTTAAAAACTTTTTTTGTATGTGTTTTCTTTTCTACATATACATTCTATGTGATGATTTCCCCAGCTGTTGGAGGCCCATTTTATTATATTTAATATGTATCATGGGGAATGGATAAAGAAGATGTGGTTTATATGTATGATGGAATACTACTTGGCAATGAAAAAGAATGAAATCATGCCATTTGTAGCAGAGTGGATGGAACTGGAAGGTATGCTAAGTGAAATAAGTCAGTCAGAGAAGGACAAATATCACATGTTTTCACTCATATGTGGATCTTGAGAAACTTAACAGAGACCATGGGGGGAAAGGAGGGGGGAAAATAGATACAAATAGAGAGGGAGGGAAGCAAACCACAAGAGACTCTTAAATACAGAGAACAAACTGAAAGTAGATGGGGGCGTGGGGGAGAGGGAAAATGGGGTGATGGGCATGGAGGACGAGGGCACTTGTTGGGGTGAGCAGTGGGTGTTGTATGTAAGCCAATTTGACAATATATTATATTTTTAAAAATACGTATCATGGGAACATATAGTCCCATCAATGACATTAATAATTAATAACTTACGAATATAGCTAATGATATACATGAATATTTAATAATTAGCAAATATAGCTAGTAAAATACATTTAAATTAATTTTTAATTGTATTCAGTTTTCCAAATGCACACATTTAACCCCAAATAAAAGAAATGAAAACAGTCTACTCAGCAACCATTCTTCCTACCCATGTGATGTAAAATAGTTCAAATGAGTGCTGTCTCACACTTCTAGGGCCCAAAGAGAGCAGATAGAAACTCTCATTGTTGAGTTTACCAAGACCAGGGACTGAATTGTTGTGAACACACAATTACTCCTACTTCTGAATGTTACTGACTTTTCTACATAACTACTTATTAAGAATAATACCTATAATGATAAAATAGGACTGATCAGCCACTTAACAATATGAAAGGTATCATACCAGATTAATCTGCATAAAACCCTATGAGGCTGAGTTTAGCACAAAATGTTATCCTCGCTTTTATATGAGCAAACACAAAGGTGAGTCAAGATTTAAAACCAGGTGTTCTCACTTCTGCACTTAGGTCCCTAACTACTGTGCCATGCTGCTTCCTGTTAGGTAATTTGAGCCTCACAGTAACTGAGAGAAAGACAATAAAAGCTTTTATCTAAGTTTTACAGTTGAGGACAATGTCTCTTGGAGAGAGTAAGCAATTTATCTGATTTCACAACCCATTTACATTTAGCTGGGATTGGAATCTGCTTCTTCTAACATCAGCCAGCAGCAAAGGAACAGAGTGTTGGGGGTGAGGGGTACTTCAGGGTAAAGACTACACATCCTCCAGTGTAAAGAGCCTACAGAAGTTGGATCTTGCAACTCAGGATGTGGTAGAGGGTGTGGAGCAGACAGCACCAAAGCAAAAATCTAGTAGCATGCTCTCATCACTTAGCTGGTACTCTGAGCTGTAAAGGCTTGGGTTTGAATCCAGACTTTGCCACCGTCTTGCTACATGATCTTCAGCACATCACTTTCTCACACCAAGCTTTAGTTGTCTCCATCGAATACAAATAGCATTGTTCTTAAAAGGTTATTAGAATTAAATGAAAACATATATGCAAAAGACTACAGAATGCACAGCATATAGGGTGCTGAATAAAAGTTTCTTTCCCAGTTGAGTGAATTTTTCTTTCTTTCTTTCCACAGCACTTATCTAGCCGGCAGAGTGTACAGCAAAGCACATCCCAGGTAAGCAGCTTAACTAGGCCTCCCAATATTTTCCTTACCGCTTTCTTTTAAGAAATCACAGCATGGGGGGGCGCCTGGGTGGCTTAGTCGGTTAAGCGTCCGAATTTCACTTAGGTCATGATCTCGCGGTTCGTGGGTTCGGGCCCCGCGTCGGGCTCTGTGCTGACTGCCAGCTCAGACCCTGGAGCCTGTTTCAGTCTGTGACTCCCTCTCTCTCTGACCCTCCCCTGCTCACGCTGTCTCTCTCTCTCTCTCTCTCTCTCTCCTAGAAATAAATAAAACATTTAAAAAAAAGAAATCACAGCATGGGGATGCACCAGCCAATGATAGCCACCCCTGAGGTCTTGATTTTGTGGTGCCTTTCATCTAAATGGCCCTGATCTCTAAGCAGATTTGCCCAGTCTCCACTTACTCTGTACAAATTTACTTCAGCACAATTGAAATAGACTGGGAGACTAAAATGAATCCACCTGGGAGAAAACAGAAGTGTCATTTAGAATGGTAGCTATTACCATCTAACAATGTAAATCAGGCCTATCAGAGTGGCAGTGTCTCCAAGAAATAACTTTGAATTTAGAAGTTTATGGAGAGTTTAGAAATTTGTGACCTTGTGGAGATTTTAAGTTCACTCATAAATTGGAATTACTGTCCCTATATCTCCTTCACTCAGTTTACTTCTCCCAGCTGCATATTTGCCCACTTCAAACCAAGTATATTGATGCAGCACTACCTTACTAGCAGAGAAAACATCTTCTGTCTCTCTTAAATGATCCCCTTTGGTAGTATGAGGAAAGCTAGTCACTAAGTTTTCATTTTATTTATGACAAATGCATGAATAACTAAAATAGGAATCACTGATTTTTGTCTTCCTCATTAGGTAGATACAATGCGCCCACGTCATGGGGAAACCTGTCGGATGCCAGTGCCACATCACTTCTTCCTCAGCCTGAAGAGTTTCACCTACAATACCATTGGGGAAGATACCGATGTCTTCTTTTCCTTATATGATATGAGAGAAGGCAAGCAGATCAGGTAAAAGATACTAGAAGTTGTAGTGAGGTTGAGATTGTATAAGGATGGTATTATCTGGGTCATAAGCATCTCTGGCCTTCAGAGAAGGTAGATGACAGAAGGGAAAACAAGATTAGGTAACCTCCTCTTTCTTAGCAGGGAGTTTTGCCTCAAATCCCAGTTTACCTCGAAGTCACATGTAGCCTCTTTTTTTTATCCTATGCCTATTTCCACATGGAAGTTCGAACTCCAGTCTTGTCTGTTACCATCTTAGGGAGAGAAAAGGATGCATCTATTCAGTGCCAGAGAAAACACACGGGAGAAACATAGAACAAAGCAAATTTAGCAGAGAGGTCCAGCTCCAGAATGCAGGAAGCCCTGGGCCCTGTCTTGCTGCATGTGGGAGACAGGGTAATAGGTTAATAGTGTCCTTTCTAAGAGCAGCCAAACCCTAAATGCTGTTCCAGCCCTGCAAAGGGGAGAGCATCTTCTGGACTGAAGGGAAGGTTGATCTTATTCCCTCATTCCTCTTTACCTTGGATTGGAAGAGAGGCCACAGAATGGATCTGATATGCAGCAGACCATGTATCTGAGAAGAGCAGTGAGGCCTTTAAGCATGTGCAAGTACAGTGGTGCTTTCATCGTGAAAGGTGGGGAGTAGTCAAGGAGACACTCCAGGTTTCTGTTCCTCTGCAGGCCAGCAAGGCTCTGATGGGGTGAGATGATCTTTATAGCTAAATTGGAATTTTAGGGCATCCAGCATTTCTCTGTGGTCGTCTTCTACGCTGGGCAGGGAGAAAGTAAATTTGGGGATGCTTTTATATTGCTTGGAAACTTCCTGTATTCAGAGTGCTTTATGGGTTTTTTACTTTGTTTTGTTTTGTTTACTTAAAATTTGAAAGAATAGTTTCATTTTTCCAATTGCATGTTATATATGGGAAAATTAAAAATGGAAGTTATAATAGTACAAAAGAAAAGCAGTTAGTTTGCATGTTCCACAGTACCTTGGTCTTGACATACCTTGCCCCCCCCAATTTTTTTTTATTTTATTTTATTTTATTTTATTTTATTTTATTTATTTTTTTTACAAATAGTTTATTGTCAAATTAGTTTCCACATAACACCCAGTGCTTATATCCATGAGTGCCCTCCTCCATGCCCATCCCCCCTCCCCTCTACATCCATCAGTCCTCAGTTTTTGTCAGCATTCAAGAGTCTGTCATGGTTTGCCTCTCTCCCTTTCCCCCACCATTTCCCCCCTTCTCCCCCTTCTTCCTCAGTTAAGTTCCTCCTAATCCTCCTATACATGCAAACAT
>NW_024080862.1:24770-75826 GCF_003009895.1 Hyaena hyaena
TGGATCTCTGTCTGGCTTGGGAATCAGAGTGATGCTGGCTTCATAAAATGAGTCTGGGAGTTTTCCTTCGATTTCTATTTTTTGGAATAGCTTGAGAACAATTCAAAATCTATGGGATGTGGCAAAGGCAGCCCTAAGAGGAAAGTACATTGCTCTCCAGGCCTATTTCAAGAGATTAGAAAAAGCGCAAGTCCAGAATCTAACAGCTCACCTAAAAGAACTAGAGGCAGAGCAACAAGAACGCCCTAAACCCAGTAGAAGAAGAGAAATAGTAAAAATTAGAGCAGAAATAAACAACATAGAGACCAAAGAAACCATTGAACAGATCCATGAAACCAAGAGTTGGTTTTTTGAAAAGCTAAACAAAATTGACAAACCTCTAGCCAGAATTACCAAAAAGAAAAGAGTGAGCACCCAAATAGACAAAATTATGAATGAAAATGGACTTATTACAACCAACCCCTCAGAAATACAAGCAATTATCAGGGAATACTATGAAAAATTATATGCCAACAAATTGGACAACTTAGAAGAAATGAACAAATTCCTAAACACACACTCACTACCAAAATTCACACGGGAAGAAATCGAAAACCTGAACAGACCCATAACGAGTGAAGAAATCGAATCAGTTATCAAAAATCTCCCAACAAATAAGAGCCCTGGAGCTGATGGCTTCCCTGGGGAATTCTACCAGACATTTAAAACAGAATTAATCCCAATTCTTCTCAAGTACATGCTTTCTTGGGCTTACTGGACAGAGAAGATCTAAGCCCAGCAGAGACTCTGGTTTATAACCCACATAGGGTCATTAATGCATCAGTTTTTTTTGTCTTTGGGCTTATTATTTGTAATCGAGCCTCAAGAAACATTAAAATATTTTAAAAGAAGAAAAGTGGGAAAAATATTCTTTTTTGTAGAGTTGCTGGAAATGTTTTGGCCATTTAAAAATCCCTCAACTAAATTAGAGAACTATACCACCTTCCCATTCACATAATAAAACTAAGGTCCTTAGCTGAAAATACTACTTCTTTTCTTTAGTTTTAAGAGTGAACTAATAAGCAGAATTTAAATCTAGATTGAATTGTTAAATGTTCTTTCTTCTTTCTGTTAGAATTTGTGTAGTTGTATAAGCCCTCAAAAATTTTAGTTCACTGAGCTGATGATGCCTGCTACGTATACTTTCATAACAGTTGTTAAGCTGATAATATGTTTACTTCCTTGAATTAATTATCAGAAATCATGAAAGGTTAGGGATGTATTACATCAGGTGCACAGAGTGCTGATACAAAGCAGTCAGCTAATCAATCAAACAGTGCTAGTCTAGTGTTCAGTATCGCCAGGATACTCCCACCTCTCTGCCAGAGGACAGGGCTGAGCTGGAGGCACAGGCTCCTGAGAGGAGCAGCTGTTCTTGCACTCTGAGTCTCATTGCTGATCCCACAGGCAGACCTAGAGAGGCTCTAGTGCATGACAGACTGCAAACCTACATAACACATCCTGATAGCTATTGCCTGATGAGTGTTAAATAGTCTGCAGGAGGGAAGAAACAGCAGCTGGTAGGATGTTAGTAGCTCTGTTTTTATGACATTTTATCATTCTAATAAAATCATTAATATTTAGCCTTGAAAAATAAATTTCTTATTAAGACCTCTCCCCTGAGCTTCAGAGCCTCATTTCCTTTTTCCTACCAGACATCTGCCCTTGGATGTCACCCAGACATTTCTACCTCAGCTTATCTAAACTGAATTCATTTTCTTTCCTCACACATACACTTCTTCCTATATTCCTTAGATCATGTAAAAGGCATTATCATTTGCTCAGAGATCCATGTCAGAAATTTGGTGTCCTCTTAGGCTCCTCTCTTTATATCTCCTTCCCTTCTCAATTAATCCCTATATTTTATCGACTTCTGTCTCCCAGATATCAGTCAGATCACTCTCCCTACTCCATCCCCCCATCACCCCACATCCTTCACATTTCTCCCAAATACAAATTCCCAGGATCTACTGCCTTCCTACCCAGAGTTACTATACACAGCACCACCATACTTATCTTTTATTTTAAAAAACAATTTTTTTCTTTCATAGTTTATTGTCAAGTTGGATTCCATATAACACCCAGTGCTCATCCCAACAAGTGCTCTCCTCCATGCCTATCACCCCCCTTCCCAGCTCCCCCCATACTTATCTTTTAAAAATTAAAACTGTTCGCCTCAACTCTCACTTAACCTAAAGCTCTCGCTACTTAGTATGGCATAAAAGGCCCAGCATAATAGAATTCTGTTTCTTTAACTTTATTTCCTGCATCCCGATGACTTTGTTATCTTTCCCTAAACATACCTTGTTCTTTCATGCCTCCCTACCCTTGTTAGCTTGGTAACTCCTATCCATTAAAACTCAGCTATATGAAACCCTCTTCAGTATTTATGGGTAGAATCAAGCCCTGGGACTTCATTGTGCCTATGATGACAACCTGTACCTGGCTTCATCCTATTACTAGTTGTTAAATTGTAATTGTACACTTGCATATAGAATTCCCCCATTGGAATGGGAGCTTTCTTATGTGTCTTTGTACCATTTTTCTCCCCAGTTGAGTGCTAAGCACAGGACTTTGGATATTGGAGCATTAAATAACTATTTATTGAATGAATGAATGAATGAATGAATGAGTGAATGAGTGCATCTGTCAAATAAGGACCAATTAATCCTCTGAATCAAGAAATGTTTATTTTAAAAAAAAAAAAAAGAAATGTTTATTTAATTGAACAGTTTAGCAAGATTTACTAAGAATTTCTTTTTGTGGGCCCCTGTAATGACTGCTTGGGATTTACAGGTTAAAAAGGAATGTCCCTAACACTGAAGAGGGCTAAACAGGGCATAACAGGGCATAACAGGATTTCTAAAAGGCATGAAACATGTTTTCCTGATTTTAAGTACTGACACTGAATGGTAAAGTAGGATTAGAGCATATGTCTTACATGAAGTAAGACTTTAAGCATACTAAGCAGTCAGGAAAAAAACAAACAAATAACCTTTCAGATGTAAACTTTTATAGAGTCTTTTAAGTTAAAAAAATGAAAAGTCCTAAGTCATTGGTTTTTATATATTTTTCTAATCAGTCACATTTCAGACCTTGCTTTGTATTTAGGATTGAACTGTATAGTTTTGAAAGAAATACAATCAGCTTTACAATGTAATACACTGAGAGAGATGGCTTTTCCTTTCATGGTAAGCACATCAATTGTCACCAAGGTTTTGAACTCAATATTCAAAGAACTATTTTTTTAATAGTTTATGTCAAGTTAGTTAACATATAACACCCAGTGCTCATCCCCACAAGTGCCCTCCTCCATGCCCATCCCCCCCCTTCCCCTCTTCCCCACCCCCATCAGCCTTCAGTTTGTTCTCAGCATTCAAGAGTCTCTCATGGTTTGCCTCTCTCCCTCTCCCCAACTATTTTTCCCCCTTCTTCTCCCCCATGGCCCTCCTTTAACTTCCTCCTATATGTGCAAACATATGGTAGCCGTCCTTCTCTACCTGACTTATTTTGCTCAGCAAACACCCTCAAGTTCCATCCACGTTGCGACACATGGCCAGATTTCATTCTTTCTCATTGCCATGTAGTGTTCCATTGTATAGATAAACCACATCTTCTTGATCCATTCCTCAGTTGATGGACACTTAGGCTCTTTCCATGTTTTGGCTGTTGTTCAGAGTGCTGCTATGAACATTGGAGTACATGTGCCCCTATGCATCAGCACTCCTGTATCCCTTGGGTAAATTCCTAGCAGTACTACTGCTGGGTCCTAGGGGAGTTCTGTTCTTAATTTTTTGAGGAGCCTCCATACTGTTTTCCAGAGGTGTTGTACCAGTTTACATTCCCACCAACAGTGTAGGAGGGTGTCCATTTCTCCACATCCTCACCAGCATCTAGATTCTCCTGATTTGTTCTTTTTAGCCACTCTGACCAGCATGAGTTGGTATTTCAGTGTAGTTTTGATTTGTATTTCCCTGATGATGAGAGATGCTGAGCATCATTTCATGTGTCTCTTGGCCATCTGGATGTCCTCTTTGGAGAAGTGTTTGTTCATGGCTTCTGCCCATTTCTTTACTGGATTGTTTGGTTTTCAAGTGTGGAGTTTGGTTAGTTCCTTATAGATTTTGGATATTAACCCTTTATCTGAAATGTCATTTGCAACTATCTTTTCCCATTCCATCAGTTGTTTTGTTGATTGTTTTTATTGTAGTTTTATTGATTGTTTCCTTTGCCATGCAGAAGCTTTTGATCTTGATGAGGTCCCAGTAGATCATTTTTGCTCTTGATTCCCTTGCCTTTGGGGATGTGCCAAGTAAGAAATTGCTGCGGTTGAGGCCAAGCAGGTTGTTTCCTGCTTTCTCCTCTAGGGTTTTGATGGTTTCCTGTCTCACGTTCAGGTCTTTTATCCATTTTGAGTTTATTTTTGTGTATGGTGTGAGAAAATGATCTAGTTTCATTCTTCTGCATGTTGCTGTCCAGTTCTCCCAGCACCATCTGTTAAAGAAGCTGTCTTTTTTCCATTGGATACTCTTTCCCGCTTTGTCAAAGATTAGTTGGCCATACATTTGTGGGTCCAATTCTGAGTTCTCAATTCTGTTCCATTGGTCTGCATGTCTGTTTTTGTGGCAATACTGTACTGTCTTGATGATGACAGCTTTGTAGTTGAGGCTGAAGTCTGGGATGGTGATGCCTCCCATTTTAGTTTTCTTCTTCAATATTACTTTGGCTATTCACGGTCTAAAAACCACCATATTTAATCACAGAGATTTGCAACTCCAGATTGAAGGAGAAATTTGGAGGACATCTTAGAATCTGCCTGCATCAGGGATCACTTCTACATAAACACATT
Source organism: Hyaena hyaena (assembly GCF_003009895.1). Lineage (NCBI taxonomy): Eukaryota > Metazoa > Chordata > Mammalia > Carnivora > Hyaenidae > Hyaena > Hyaena hyaena. Next base: position 29,659 of record NW_024080862.1, read on the forward strand.
CTATATATTTAAAAAATATATATATTGTCCAGTGAAAACAGCAAGTTTACAATTATAAGTATAATATGACTTGTGTTTGTGGGGAAAAATTATATATGTCTATATGAATATAATTTATATTATAATCTTCAGTAATTTTTTAAAGACTAAAATTTCTAAAAAAATTCTTTAATTTTTTAAAATGTTTTATTTATATTTGAGAGAGAGAGAGAGAGAGATAGCATAAGCAGGAGAGGGTCAGAGAGAGAGGGAGCCACAGAATCTGAAGACAGTCCTCAGGCTCTGAGCCAGCTGTCAGCACAGAGCCCGACATAGGGATCGAACCCATGAACTGTGAGATCATGACCTGAGCTGAAGTTGGACGCTTAACCAACTGAGCTACCCAGGCGCACTTAAAAAGAATTCTTGTACTGACTGATATGTAAAGTTTTGGTAGCGATACTTTCTTAAAGTAGCTGGCAACAGTCTTACAACAAATTATAACAAATATCAGCTTTGCTATGTGAGTAGATAAATACACCAGAATGTTTCATTTATACTTCTCCCCTTCAAGTAGCCAGCTTCTGATGTCAGTGTGGAACAAACACCTGCTTTGCTTTGGAGTAATGAGGTAATAGAAGAACAAAGCCTATAAACAGCCAGAATTTAAAATGTCCTTTGTATTTTTTCCTTAATATCATAGTTTCTCCTTCTATAAGGAATGCATTGCCTTTCTTAAAAAAAGTATTTTTTCTATACATACATCTATTAAGATTGTTAACTTTTGGGATGCCTAGGTGTCTCAGTTGGTTAAACATCTGACTCTTGATTTCAACTCATGTCATGATCTCATGGTTTGTGAGATGGAGACGCACTTCAGGCTCTGAGATAGTGAGGAGTATGCTTGGGATTCTCTCTCTCTCTCTCTCTCTCTTTCTCTCTCTCTTTTTCTGCCACCTCCCCGCTCATGCATGATTTCTCTTAAATGGGTAAATAAACTTAAAAAAAAAACAGATTGTTAATGATTATATTAATCTAATTTAATAATTACCACATAATTACTTCCTCAAAATAACATAAATAATTTTCTTTTAGAATAGAATTTGTGTTAAAATTTGTATTTGGTTCTGTGTGGATACACTTTTTCTTTCTATTATGTGAATTTCCTTATTGAAACAAGGAGTATTATTGTATAAGTTATTTTCTGTGTACCTCTGGGGTGCCTGCTAATATGTCTGGTTCTCTTGCTGGCCCTTTACCAATTTAGCAAAGTGCTCTAAAGTCTCAGGGTACCAATGATTGATTTCATCACTCAACTGGCTTTTTCTAAGGAGTCTTCTCTATGCCAGGTTTTTCTGCTAGGCCTTGGGAACACAAAGTTGCCCTCAGAAACTTAATCTCTCTTAATTATCATGTGAAAACACTTATGTTAGCTATCTTTTCATGGCTGCTGTGCAGAGTAAGCTAAAATACTTCATTTCTCATTCTTCTGGAGTTTATTCAGCATTCAAAATACCCTTGCGTAGAATTAACTTTTTCTTGAAAATCAGCTTTTTCTGTAGTTGAAGTACAAAACTCTCCTTGAGAGTCCAGCATTCTACCCAAATGAGGTAGTTTGCCTCTGTGAAAATCTCAGGTGCTCTTGAAAGGAATTTTCCTTTACAATGATATGTGAGAATTTTGTTTATTAAATCAAAGAGTTTTGCTTCCCTCTGCAAAAGAAAAAAAAGAAAGAAAAAGAAAAAATTCATGTCTTAAGAGGCACCTGGGTGGCTCAGTCTGTTAAGCGTCCATCTTTGGCTCAGGTCATGACCTGGCACTCTGTGAGTTCGAGCCACACATCAGGCTCTATGCTGACAGCTCAGAGCCTGGATCCTGCTTCCAATTCTGTGTCTCCCTCTCTCTCTGCCCCTCTCCCACTCGCACTCTGTCTCTCTCAAAAACAAATAAATATTTAAAAAGTTCATATCTTACAATGCAACTGGAGCTTTTTGGTAGGAGCTCAGGCACCCGATGAGGGGCCTGCAGTTCAATCTTGATCCTTCCACTCAGGGCCCCATTGTATGGCCTAGCCTGCCTTAACTAACTTGCTCTGGAACATAGCCTCCAGCTCACTACCCAACATTACCCCCAAGGATTTTGTCTGAGTCCCCGTAGGAATAAAAGGAACTACCACCCTGGCTCTGGTGACTTTCAGCATCATCTTCGTTTTCTACTCTGCTCTCTAGTCTGTCATTGTCAGTATGCATATCTTCCTTGGAAATTTCAGAAGTCTAGGGAAATTAAAAATTAGCTCACTTTCTATCATACAGAGAAAGCCAGAGATCTATGATCTATGGATGGAGAAACCAACAGACAGATATTTAAGTGAAACTGCTTATAATCCTATTGTCTTATAAGCTTTAATTAATATATTCTTATATAATGCAAAACTGAAAATATAGAATGAATACAAATATGGTTTAAACCCTAATATATTTCATTTCAGTGGCCAAGCCAACCCAACATACATTCATATATATGCCCAAGGCACAGGTCTTGTTCAAATACATTAGAGTGAAAATCTGCTAAGAGATAGTCAAAGCAAAACTTTCAATTTAGATATGCACCATGATCGATGGTTAAACCTGAGTCTTTTTTCATCTGAGAATAAGATCAGAAGTTGGCCTCCTGTGTATGCCAATGGTTATTATGCTCTGATTATTGATGTCAAACTAGAGTAAATGTTTTTAATGTTTATTTTTGAGAGAGAAAGGAGGGGAGGGGCAAAGAGAGTAGGAGAGAGAGAGAATCCCAAGCACATTCCATGCTGTCAGCACAGAGCCTGATGTGGAACTCAGATCCCACGAACCATGAGATAATGACCATGAGCCAAAATCAAGAGTTGGATGCTCAACTGACTGATACAGTGTCCTATAGAGTTTAGATTAAAATGTTAAAAGAAATGGTCAGGTTTTTAAAGACAATCTTTGTTTACAAGGAATTTGCCTTCTGTCTAGGCTGTAATGCACAGTACATAGTAGAATAGAATGACCAATGCTTCTGACATAAGTTCAAAAGAAATCCTTTGCCTGGAGAGGCATGTAGAGAATTAAGGGGTATCAAGATAGGAATTATAGTAGATTGGTATAGTAATTTATTTATAAATCAGATATTTATTTTGCACTTAACTATATGCTTCCACTGTTATAGGCTCTAGAGATATGGCTGTAAATAGAACACACAAAGATTCCTGCTCTAGAAGTGTAGTGAAAATTCTGATAGTAAAAATCAGTCCAAAAATACAATAAATAAGTAAGGTTTATAGTGTATTTGGAGGGATAAGTCTTATCGAATAGAGAAAGTAAACTATAAGGGAAATTTTGCTATTTTGAATAAAGTAGTAATGGTAAGCCATTCCAGAGAAGGTGAATATACCATGGGGCCATCTTCCAGGGGAAAGATCTCTTGTCTACCATCCTCTCATCATTAGATCTCAAAATGACTTCCAAATTAATAAGGTGGAGCCGAGGGATAGGATTACAATCAGACTTCTCACTCTTAGTCATTTAACTAAGTAAACTAGATAGGAGGCTTTTGCAGTAATCCAGATGAGAAGAGGGTGTCTTGGATTTGGGCTGTCTTTTAAGGGTACAGATGTGCTGGTTTCATTTCTGGTATGGTAGAGTGTGCCCCTATCAGGCTAACCCCTATTAACACTGGCTAAAAAACAAAAAGCAATCACCTTAAGGTTCTGCAGAATGAACAGAATCAGGCAGTTATTGGAGGGGAGTAAAAATTTGAAGAAAGGGACCAACACAGGGTGAATTTCCTTTTTTGTGATTTGGTCTGAGTTGCAGTCTCAGAACATTGTGGGGTAGCTAAAACTTCAGTAGAAAACCTCCATATTTTTAGCCTGAGGAATTAAGACATGGAGGCTGGGGCAAACATGACCAACACAGGGAGTCTTGGGGAGAAGAGGTAGGAGATGGAGAATCCAAAATTCTATATATGAACACTACCCGTGATGGCAGGTGATCCCTGAAACACAAATAGGCAAGGCAAACTCAAAGCAGGTAGCAACTAAGGCTAAAAGAAAACTGAGATTTGACCTCCCATCAATCACAGGAGAAACATTACAGATTAAGCCAAGCAAGTTAATTCCTATTAAAACAAAAATACTAATTAAACGTCCCACAGCATAACAATTATAATGTCCAAGATATAGTATGAAATTTTGGGATATACAAAGAACCACAAAAATGTAACCTATTCTCAGGCAAAAAAGCAACCAACAGAAACCAGTCATAAGAGAACTCAGGTGTTGGAATTATCAGACAAGACTTTTAAAGCAGCTGTTATGGTCAGTGAGTAAATAAATAGGGAGAGGGAGGGAGGCAAACCACGAGAGACTCTTGAATGCCAAGAACAAACTGAGGGCTGATGGGGGTGGGGGGGGGAAGGGGGGTGATGGGCATGGAGGAGGGCACTTGTGGGGATGAGCACTGGATGTTATATGGAAACCAACTTGACAATAAACTATTTAAAAAATGGTAAAAATCTCAACAGAAAAATACAAAATACTTTTTAAAATAGCCAAATGGAAATGGACCAGATGTATGGCCAACTAATCTTCAACAAAGCAGGAAAGAACATCCAATGGAAAAAAGTCTCTTCAACAAATGGTGCTGGGAAAACTGGACAGCAACATGCAGAAGAATGAAACTGGACCACTTTCTTACACCATGCATGAAATTAATTCAAAATGGATGGGAGACTTAAATGTAAGACAGGAAACCATCAAAATCCTAGAGGAGAAAACAGGTAGCAACCTCTTTGACCTCAGCCAGAGCAACTTCTTACTAGACATATCTCCAGAGGCAAGGGAAACAAAGGCAAAATGAACTACTGGGACCTCATCAAGATCAAAAGCCTCTGCACAGTGAAGGAAGCAATCAACAAAACTAAAAGGCAGCATACAGAATGGGAGAAGGTATTTGTAAATGACATATTGGATAAAGGATTAGCATCCAAAATCTATAAAGAACTTAGCAAACTCAACACCCAAAAACCAAATAATCCAGTGAAGAAATTGGCAGAAGATATGAATAGACACTTTTCCAAAGAAGACATCCAGATGGCTAACAGACACATGAAAAGATGCTTAGCATCACTCATCATCTGGGAAATACAAATCAAAACCACAATGAGATGCCACCTTATACCTGTCAAAATGGCTAAAATAATTCAAGAAACAACAGATGCTGGTGAGGATGCAGAGAAAGGAGAATCCTTTTGCACTGTTGGTGGGAATGCAAATGAGTGCAGCCACTCTGGAAAACAGTATAGAGGTGCCTCAAAATATTAAAAATAGAACTACTGTATGATCCAGCAATTGCACAACTAGGGATTTATCCAAAGGATACAGTACTGAGTTGAAGGGGCACATGCACCCCAATGTTTATAGCAGCACTATCAGTAATAGCCAAATTATGGAAAGAGCCCAAATGTCCACCAACTGATGAATGGATAAAGAAGATATAGTATATATAAACATACATACATACATAATGGAATATTACTCCACAATCAAGAAGAATGAAGTCTTGCCATGGATGGAAACAACATGGATGGGATGGAACTAGAGTGTATTATGCTAAGCTAAATAAGTCAAAGAAAGACAAATACCCTGTGATTTCACTCATATGTGGAATCTAAGAAACATAACAGATGAACATAAGGGAAGGGAAGGAAAAGTAAGATAAAAACAGAGAGGGAGACAAACTGTAAGAGGCTCTAAAAGACACAGAACAAACTAAGGGTTGCTGGAGGGAGGTGGGTGGGGGAATGGACTAAATGGTTGGTGGGCATTTGGGAGGGCACTTGTTGGGATGCGCACTGAGTGTTATATGTAAGTAAATTCTACTCCTGAAACCAGTACTACACTATATGTTAACTAATTTGAATTTAAATAAAAAAAAAACAAATGGAGATTTTAGAACTGAGAAACATATCTACATTAAAAATATCTCTTGGGGCGCCTGGGTGGCTTAGTCGGTTGAGCGTCCGACTTTCGCTTAGGTCATGATCTCGCGGTTCGTGGGTTCGAGCCCCGCGTCGGGCTCTGTGCTGACTGCCAGCTCAGAGCCTGGAGCCTGTTTCAGTCTGTGACTCCCTCTCTCTCTGACCCTCCCCTGTTCACGCTGTCTCTCTCTCTCTCTCCTAGAAATAAATAAAACATTAAAAAAAAAATATCTCTGGATGAGGTTAATTGAACCATGAGATGAGAGAGAATTGGTGAATATAAAGACCAATATGAATTATCCAAGTCTAAAGAAAAGAGAAAAAATATTGACACAAAGCAAAATAAACCTTATGGTGACAATTTCAAAACAGACTCACACTGGAATTTCATAAGGAGACAGGAAGAAGAATAGGTCTGAAAAAAAAATTGTAGAAATAATGGAAATAACTTTAACAAATTTTGTGAAAGACATAAATTTACAGACTCAAGAAGCCCATTAAATGCCAAACAGGATAAATGTGACACATCATTGTCTAACTACTTAAAACCAATAAAAATGAAAATCTTAGAAGTAGCTAGTAAAAATGACACAGGGTAACAATTCAAGTGATCACGAGCTTTTTATCAGAAACTATAGTGATACTAGAAAACATCTTTAAAGTGTTGAAGGACAAACACAGAATTATTTATCTGGTGAACAATATCTTTCAAGAATAAAGATGAAATGAAGATATTTTCAGATGAAGGAAAAGTAAGAGAATATGTCACCAGTAGAATTACGCTTCAGATATGCTAACTGGAGCTAACTGGTTCTCCTGGCTAAAAGAAAGAATTAGAGGGAAACCCAGATTTTCAGGAATTATTGAATAGCACTGGAAATGGTAAATATATGGGTAAATATAAAAGTTGATTTATCCTCCTAACTTTAAAAAATTCATGACTGTATAAATCAAAAATAACATTTTTGAAAGTGTTATAATGTGTGTACACGTAGTTCTTATAGCAACTATAGCAGAAAGGATGGTGGGGGTGGGGAGTGGTAATTAAACCTCTAAAGCTGAAAGTTTCTACCTTTCATATAATATGGAAAAATATGAATTCTAAATTTATCATCAGTGGTTAAGGATATGTAAAATAATGCAAAGAAATATAGCTCAAAAGCCCATAAATTATATAGAATCCTAAAATATCCCCAGTAATGGAAGATTTCTGAAACTTTTGATTCCTTGTTTTTTCACATCCTAAAGTACATGTTCATGGTGTCTTCAGAGCCATCTCCACATTAAGAGAGGATGATTTCAGGTGTCATTCAGAATAGTAAAGAGTTGCCTCTGTGGCTCAAATTAATTACTCTTAGAAAATTGCTAGACAGTAGAGGTTAAAGTCATTGACACTGGAGAATAAAACAAATAACTTCTGGTAGAAGGAATATCCTTTGTGAATAAAGTGATAACTTTTGAACAACTTTTTAAAAATTTTTTAATGTTTGTTTATCTTTGAGAGAGAGAGAGCATGAGTGGGGAAGGGACAGAGAAAGAGGGAGACACAGAATCTGAAGCAAGTTCCAGGCTCTGAGCTGTCAGCCTGACACGGGGCCCGAACTCCCGAACCATGAGATTATGACCTGAGCTAAAGTTGTATGCTAAACCGACTGAGCCACCCAGGTGCCCCTGAACAAGTTTTTCAACCTAAATTGAAAACTAGAAAAGTGCCATAATACACAGATGCTAATTCTTCCTTCACTTCTTTTTTTAGAGTATTATATGTGCAAACAAAAATGTTATAGAGCCTGCAGTGAACTGGTAACATTTATCAAATGAACTAATGACTTGTTTAAACTCTCAAGATGGACTTCCAGCATTAAGTCTACAGTTGCAAAAATGACTTTGTGTTGAATCTAGATGAATTCAGATAAAGGCATTCTCTCCTTTCTCCCATTTCTACTACCGCCTCAAGGCCAAAGCCACAGGTAAATTGGTTCAGGCCGGTTAGCCACTCCCACTCCTATCCCAGCATCTACTTGGCTGCATACCTTGGACTGCTTATTCCCACTACTTGCTAGTCAATGGAAGACAGTTCTCAAAGGATCCACTGTTCCATCCTGGTCCAACAGATCATTTATTTATTTATATGTTTGTTTGTTTATTTTTACAAATAGTTTATTGTCAAGTTGGTTTCCATATAACATCCAGTGCTCATCCCCACAAGTGCCCTCCTCCGTGCCCATCACCCCCCTCCCCCCACACCCATCAGTCCTCAGTTTGTTCTCAGCATACAAGAGTCTCTCATGGTTTGCCTCTCTCCCTCTCCCCCACTATTTCCCCCCCTTCTTCTCCCCCATGTTCCTCCTTTAAGTTCCTCCTAATCCTCTTATATGTGCAAACATATGGTATTTGTCTTTCTCTGCCCCAGCAGATCATTTAAATAGCTGCTATAGTCTTCTCAAATATAGCTACTGCAGATCACAATTTTTAGAGCCAGTAGAAAACACCTGCCAGAGATTTCAGGACCCAGTTTGAGATATCCATTGATCGCCACTAAGGGCTTTGTTAAAGGAAGAAAAAAATGACTGAGACATTTGTTAAAGACAGTAAGGCAGACTTTCTTCAGGACACTGTGTTGGGTATATAGACCACTGCAATAGAATTTTGCTGTAAAGGAGAGATGTTGGGCTCAACTATGATTACACCAAGAAAAAGTGGGAATTTATGACCAAAGAGCAGGATTCGGAGTCAGTGGAGGAAAATCACGTTGAGACACAATGACAGCCATTGAATTTGGAGATCATCTGGAGAGGTTTTAAACAATGTGTTTTAACCATTGGACAAGAAGAAACTAATTCACGATTGAGGAGTTAATTGTCAGTGCAGAAATATAGTTGCAGGGATGAGAATACTCTCTGAAGTTTGGTAGAAAAGAATAGCAGAGCTGAGGGGACTTTTAGAAGGAAACATGAAGATAGAAGAGATAATGTGATGGGGCATGGTCCTACAGGGACTAGGGAGAAGGGATGGAAATGCCTGGAATCACAAATAAGTGGATTAGGCTCTGATAAATTTGGAAGACATCTATATCCAAAGATTTTTATTTTCCAGTGAGGCTTAAGGAGAATTAAAGGTTTGGATCAGTCTCTGTGGGAGAGGAGGGCTAGAAAGGGTCAGGAGTGGACACTCCTTGAGTACATGTGATGTGTCAAGCCCTGTGCCAGGAGCTTTACAATGTCCTTAATTCAGTCCCTACATCTACTCTGAATGTGAACACTTTGCTAGTATCCAGTCCAGGATTCAAGTACTAGTCTGCCCTTACTTTATTTCCATTATACCATATTGCCACAGGGGTTCATGAGAGAATAGCCAATCAGATTTCAGGATATCCGGAAGCTAGAAATAAGAAACTTTTAAGGAGACCTAATGGTCATCGTCATGGATTCCAGCAGCCAAGAGATCTGTACTTGGAAACTGGTCACTGTACCTTCTAAAACAACAGGCAGATTTCTCTATCAGCAATCCTCTGAGCTACAGATTCTTGATGCCAGAATGTTATATCACTGGAAGCACATGAGGGGCCCAAGTTTAAGAGGAAAGCTGAGGAAAAAACTTACTGAGATCAAAATTAAACATTTATCTGCTTCAGAAACCCTAACTTTTACTTCTTGGTTTGCCTTGAATTTTTGTACTGAAACCTCTTTTTACTTCCATTAAGATATTTGTGGGATATATATTTAGACTTAAACTAATAAGGCTGAGTACCCTATGGATACCTTCAGAATAACAGTTAGCTTAGTTTATCCTAATTGGTTAAAGGCATTTGTGTAGGCTAAAAGTCAAAAAAGTGTGGCTATATAGGAAATGGAGGAATCATCTTCCAGGCAGCCTCTCGCTGCCCAGAAGAGTGTCCTAGCATCTAACCTGGGCTTACAAGATGTATAGATGAATGAAGATGCAGAAATAAGCCAGAGAGAAGGAGTACAGAATCCTCTGGTACTCTAGTCTCAGAAAATCGCATGTGCACACAGACAATGTGCATACCCCCTTTATATCCTGCTTCTGAAGGTACACAGAACTTCTGAAAGCTGTGTGATCCCAAGTTGAGGACTCCCCTTTAAGGCCTAAACTGCCCACTCTGGGAATGGTCCCTGTGCTCTTAGTACCTGTGCTTTGGCATCCACCTCATTCCACCTGTCTGCTCTGGCTCCCCACTATTGCTGACCAGTGTGTGGTCAATCATGATCAGACTGTGGCTTTATCCTGCTGCCCCTGAGGATAATTCAACCTACCCATGGTTCATTCCCAGTCCCAGTTCTGCCTGAGATTGTCCAGCCTCATTCTTAATATAAGTCAGGACTCATCACGATTCCCAGACTTAACCTCTAAGGTTTGTCCTTGACCGTGCCTTAAATTCTCTGAACTCACACTCCTGCCAGAGCGGACCCTACCTACTTTATCATGGTTATTGCTGCCAAATAAGCTAAGACTATTTAACTCCTCTGTGCTTTCATTTCCTCAACTATAAAATAGTAGTGTCTCGCCTTTTCTGTACCATCATGGTATGTGTGGTTGACTTCCTTGCTGTATCTTCTCACAAGAGTTTCAGAATCAAGAAATTCCTGGCCAAGAAACAAAAGCAGAATCATCATTATCCTCAGTGGATATGGGTGAAAACTGGTAATAAAACAAGGTACAACTCCAAGAGGAGACATTACAGACCACCAAGATTCTATAAGGAATCTCATATGAGATGGTACACATATTTATGCTGCATGAAGGTCACTTGCTCATATCATATCACTCTATAAACATCCCCACTACCTGACAATGGACAGACGTATTTCATTGAGAAGATGATTTTTCTGTTACTATGCTTCTGCACCAGTAGTTTGATTCAGTAATAAATATAGGAGACCTTTTGTTTAAAAAAAAGGTAGTGTCTCACTAATTAAAGTGATAATACAGTGCCTAGAACAAGGCACTGGAAGATAGTAAATCTCAGTAAATATTCACATTTACTAGCTTTATTATACATGTTTAAGCTTTGCTCTTGAGTCCAAACATCTGGATTCTTTATGTTTCATTCAGGCTTGTGAAAGATGGGAAAGGCAAATAAAGGTCACTTGCCCCTGCAAAGATTCTTTCTACCACAGAGGCCCTACTTTTGCTAGCCTGCCAGGCAGCCCTCACTGAGACCTCAAGTAGCTGGATTTCTGCCAGCTTTGCCTGGGTGACAGGACAGCAGAGAGATTCCATGAAGCTAAGATGTCATCAGAGCCCTGTGGCGGCAGCACCACATTCAGAATATTCATTTATTGCTATGAAGCTCTTGAGAGCCTTTAAAGTAGGAAAAAAGCTGTGTGTGTACAGATAGGAGCCTTCTATGGGGAAAACTACTCCTTTATTAATTTTCATTTTGCTCACAGCTACCTTGGTATTTTAATTGTGCTGTCCTTATAAGCATAAAGTCATTAGAATTCAAGAAGATTCTAAGTGGTAAAGTTTATTTTTATTTAGTAAGTTTCTATAAACTGTAAGACTATGCTTGATTCTTTGAGGGTTGCAGGGAGGTAGGCAATTACTGTCCCTATTACTTTATAGACAAGGACACTGGTCTTAAAAGATGTGTTAGAGATCCCCAGGACAACCTCTATTGGTCATTCATTAGAAGGACTTTTGGGCACTTGTGGGGATGAGCACTGGGTGTTATATGGAAACCAACTTGACAATAAACTTAAAAAATAAAATAAAATAACACATTTATTTAAAAAAAGAAGGACTTTTGGGATTCAGCATACAGCTGTATTCATAGCTGAGATTTATTATAGTGACATAGTAAGGATACACAGCTGGATCATAGGGGAGAAGGACACAGTCAGAGCTTGGAGGAATCCATGTGCAGGCTTCTTTATGCTTTCCCATCACGTGGAGTGATTACACAGAGCACACTCTTCCAACAATGAAAGTGTAGCAATATCTGCAGTGTTTAGGCCCCAGGAAGCCCATTAGAGACACAGCACCCAACATTTATAGGGGGCTGTCACATGAGCACTCTCTATTTACCGTATGTAAAATTCCTAGAAGGGAAGCAGAAGTTCAACATAAACTATTGCTCACACAAGCAGTCTAGGCACAACGAGCCACTCTTAACTGTTAGGAACTTTTCAAGAACCAAATTCCCAGATGCTAGTCAAGGGCCAGCCTTGAGAGCATACCTTGAGAGCAAACAGGTCCCTCTGACTGATAGGGCCATAGAAGCCTTCATGACACTGCATGTTTGAGCTGGGCCTCAAAGGATAGGTAGGATTTGAGCAGCAGAGAGAAGTGGTGAGATAGGATTCAGTGAGCAAAGAATACTTTTAGGGAAAGGCAAGCAGGCCCATCTGACGTGAATCAAGGTATGTTGAGACTTAAAGATGTAGCTATTTTCAAATTTGTTTATTTCTTTTTCTTTTTTTCAAATTCATTTATTTTGAGAGAAAGAAAGAGTGAACACACAAGCACACATGGGGGAGAGACAGAGAGAGGGAGGGAATACCAAGCAGGCTCTGCACTACCAGGGCAGAGCTGGATGTGAGGCTCGATCTCACAAACCTTGAGATCATGACTTGGGCCAAGATCAGGAGCCAGACACTTGTGGCACCTTGGTGTCTCAGTTAAGTGTCTGACTTCAGCTCAGGTCATGATCTCACAGTTCATGGGTTCGAGCCCCGCATCGGGCTCTGTACTGAGAGCTCAGACCCTGTAACCTGCTTCAGATTCTTATGTCTCCCTCTCTCTCTCTGCCCTTCCCCCACTCACAGTCTGTCTCTCTCTCTTTCAAAAATAAATAAATATTAAAAAAACAAAAGAGTCAGACACTTAACCAGCTAAGCCACCTAGGCAGCCCGGTTTGTTTTTGATCCATATTCTTATTTTCACCATTAAAATACATATCAAGAAAGACCGTTGGAATGAGTACAGGATTTGGAGAATCCAGACTTAAGTTGAAATCTTATCTCTATACCTTATTAGCAGTATTACTATAATGTTGTTTTTAAAATAATATCACCAATTTTCCCATATTAAGGGAGAGTAAAAAAGAATTTGACATAGCTACAGTGAACATTGTTCCTATATTTTAAACTTCTTGAAAAAAATTAGAATTTTTAAATACTTTAAAAGTTTTAGTACTTAGCAGCCCCTCTGGAAAACAGTGTGGAGGTTCCTCAGGAAACTAACAATAGAACTCCCTTATGACCCAGCAATAGCACTGCTAGGAATTTACCCAAGGGATACAGAAATGCTGAGGCATAGGAGCACATGTACCCCAATGTTCATAGCAGCACTCTCCACAATAGCTAAAACATGGAAAGAGCCTAAGTGTCCATCAACAGATGAATGGATCAAGAAGATGTGGTTTATCTATACCATGGAATACTACATGGCAATGAGAAACAATGAAATCTGGCCATGTGTAGCAACATGGATGGACCTTGAGGGTGTTATGCTGAGCGAAATAAGTCAGGCAGAGAAGGACAAATATCATATGTTTGCACGTATAGGAGGATTAGGAGGAACTTGACGGAGGAACAAGGGGGAGAAGAAGGGCGGAAATGGTGGGGGAAAGGGAGAGAGGCAAACCATGAGAGACTCTTGAATGCTGACAAAAACTGAGGACTGATGGATGTGGGGGGGAGGGGGGGTGGGCATGGAGGAGGGCACTTTGGGGATGAGCACTGAGTGTTATGTGGAAACTAATTTGACAATAAACTATTTGTAAAAAAAAAAAAAAAAAAAAAAAAAGTTTTAGTACTTAGGAAGTCTTCATTGGCTTTTGTTTCTTGAGATTATTCCTGGACTTTCTCGGTCCTATTCTTTAAAAGCTTAGAAAATGTCTTGTGGTTCCTATAAGCTCTGCTATTCCCATCAGGATTCCCTCTTGACATAAGATATATTAAACAGAAAAACTTTGCCTCATTGAAGCAAAGAAATAGCAGCAGAAATAGTGACACAAACAAGTTAATAAGTATAAATAATGTATATTCTGGTATCCATAGAGGACTTACGAAGTTTGAGTAGGTCAAATCTGTAGGAGTGTGTGTGTGTTGTATATCAGACCATGAAAAAACTCAGGCAAGTGATATTTTTATTACATATGTAAATATATGTTCTTCCTACTTTACATCATGCCAAACAGAAAAACGTGTGCAGTGAGTAAAGGAACAAAATTTAAAAGGACATAAATGTTCACATTCTGAACAAAGAACTGGAAAGTACAGAACAAAAGATTATCAATGTGAATGAGGGTGATGAGAAGGAGGGGAAGAAGATCAGGTAGATAACTGTTTCCAGTGAAAATTTGGAGTTCTCCTGCCAGGTTCCTGTGTATCACATGAGGTAATGTATGAGAAGATGTTAATTAAAACGTAGTATACATGTTGATAATTGCTCTCATCCTGTTCAGAATCTTGGTGTGTGTTTGTTTCATTTCCATTTTGCTGTGTAGAAATTCCAAAACATAACTGTGAAGACTGGAAAGTCTTATGCACTTAATTCCTAGAGATAGAAATGTTTGTTCAAAGTTTGTTTTGCTTGCCATCAGATCCTACTAGTGAAAGAGTGAATTTTTGAGGTAATCCTTTTCTAGTTAGTAGAATATGCATTAGGGAACCATGATTGGATTTGTGGAGTATGATCTTTCATAAAAGACAGATTACTGCCAAGAAAGTGTTTTTACATAAAGCCTTAGAGAGCAGGCACACCTGAGCATTTAAGTCTTTCCAGTTTGCATAGTAAATAAATTGGAAAACATTATAATAAATGGGAAAATATTAGATCATGTTATCAGTGATCTGATCTTAAATGCTTTATTTTTCTATGATAATGCTTGGCCACATATTTAAGTACAGTAAGATAAATTATGAGGTAGCATTCTTTCTATACACTTGATGAAAGAGTTCTTAGCTAAATTGTTTTTTTTTTTTCCCAGCCTTCGCTCATTTACTAGTTTCTTTCAGAACTACTAGGTCTGGGTTACTCTTGGGAAGTTTAAAGGGCCTATTTATGAAGGGTGCATTTGTCTGTAACAGACAAAAGAGCTGTTCTGAACACAGAGAAGCAGCCACTGTTCTAACATTGCTTATTTGGCATCAAGGCTAGCATGATTACTTTTCTCTGACACTTCAGACTGCTTGACCTTCAGCTGAGAAATAGAAAAGTGTGGCACTTCTTTAGACCTCATAGATCAGCAAAACACATAAATGGAATCAGGGTCAGTCTTCCCACCTCCCAGCTTCCTCACACAGATGTACACCTTTCTTAGAAGCATTATGACTTGAATGTTGGAGATGGAAAAAATGAACTGACTTAGCATTGTGCTGTCTGTTCAGCAGAGCCTCACCCTCATTGCACCCCCATTTATTCACCTACGTGCTTTTTATTGTTAGAATTGGGAGCCTGATCCTGGTTTGCGAGCATAAATCATTAGAGTAAAAATAACTGTTGCTCCGCACATAACTGATCATTAAGTTACCATTTAGTTCAATTTCATGAGAAGTACGTGATTTCTGAAGACCCTTTAGGGGCTGTATAATTAGAAAAATACTATTATAAATGTTCAAGGATACGTAATAACATGTTTACTCATGTGTCTCTTTTGCTTTTAGAGAAAATGAAAAGAATCTGTTTCCTGGGATTGTTTGTCAGTTGAGTCTCTGCTTGTTCCAAATCAGGCAAACCATGGTTCCCATCACCTCTCAGTCTCCTGAGTGGTGGATGCCATAAACTTCAAATAGACTAGGTGTCACCAGCAGAGCTGGAATGAGAGTTTGGCGTTAAATTTTCTAATCAAAAGGGTCAGGTACCCCATGTGGGCAATAAAGATTGTGGGGCTAGCTGGATTTTCTTCATGTAGCACCTCTGGGAGCCTATGTGATGCAGACACTATGCAATCCAAGGGCAGATGTAGTTTGCATCATTACCCATGGAATCCCTCTTCCCTCCAGCACCACTTTTTTTCCAGTGCTCATTTCATAGGATGAAATACAGATAAAGCATGGGCTTTGAAGTCAAACAGATTCAGATTAGAATTTCAACTTGACCATTCTCTCTCTACTTTCTGATCTCAAGCCAGGGATTTTACCCCTCTGACTCTGTTTCTTCAGAGATTAAATACCTATTATAAGGATTAAATACAAGAAAAAGGCAAGAAACACTTGAAACAATGCCTGATATATGAAAGATACTCATTAAGTGACTGCTGTTGCTGCTGCTACAGCAAGTGATAAGGACCCAGAGCTGTATCTCCCAATGTCTTTTCTCTGAACTTTAGACTTGGGCTTTTTATCGGCCTGATTTTGGTTCACCTACATATCCCACAGAGACTTCAAATTTAGCATACACATCTGAACTTTTTATCTTTCCTGGCTGACTACCACATCCAATCAACTGCTACATGTGGCCAGCTTAGATCTCATATCCATTTTCTGTCTTCTGTTCCCAAACTGCATCATAGCTTGCTGAGGCTGCTCCAATTATCTTTTGAGTATTTTCTATATTACCAACTTGTCTTCACCACTGTGGCCCAAGTGATCATCCTAAAGACTTAAGATATCAACTTTGCTTTTCATAGTTGAACTTTCCAGGTCTCTAAAGACCCATAATGGGGTTTTCCAAACTTGCTGGGCTTAACAAATGAGACTTTTAAAAAATATATGGATTCTTGGATTCTCTCCAGAAGTCCTCTCTGAGTCCTTTCCTCTAGAGCTTCTGATCCAGAAGACCTGGGATGGAGTCCAGGAATCTGCATGTTAATAAACTACCAGTTACTCCTCCCATCCAAGTACTAACCAGGCCCGACCCTGCTTAGCTTCCGAGATCAGACGAGATCGGGCGTGTTCAGGGTGGTATGGCCATAGACAAACTACCAGTTACTCCTGATAATAGCCAAGTTTGGAGAACCCCCATATGTAAGTCCACACTGTGAATTTGTCCACTCTGTTGCATAGCACCTTTGATCACTCCCCAGCTTTCCAGTGCCCTCCTAATTAATGCTTGGAAACTTCCCACCATCAAGTTGCCTCAGGCCTCTGAGAGTCTGCACTTGGAGCACTCTCCTGAAATCTCTTTCTCTTCATCTCTAATTTTACGCCTTACCAAAGCTGAAAGCCAGGCAATATTGCAAGAATCCTTCATGGTGTCTCCTTTGGGCAGCCTACCTCAATGCCAGTAGAACTTGTCTGCAGTCCCTTTCTGTGTAACTATAGCATTTTCATATTGTGTTGTAATTTTGGCTTTATGTGGATCTCCAAGTAGACTCAAAACCTTAAGGATAGGGAGGGACCATTTCATTTCTCTATTCCCAGTATCCAACTCAGTTTCTGGAATATGGTAGAGGCTCATGAGTGCTTGTTGAAAGAATGAAAAGGAGAGAAGAAGGCTGGAAAGAATCCTTGAATTGTACTAGTAGCTATAAAATGTTCTTTGGAGCCCTGAAGTGTCAGGGACAGGTGGTGGTTAGCAAAGAGGCCTAAGTAGGGAGAACTCCTTCCTCTGTTTCCCCTCCTTCTGATTCAACCAAAGTAGCTCTCTTTATAAATTTTTCATATATTGAACAGTGTAAGGTTTCGTTGAAAAGAGAAAAGCTGATGCTCAAAAATTTGAAAACCATAGTACTGATTTGCCTTTATGAAACCCTTTTATACGCATTTCTACTCTTGTGCTTCAGAACGCAGCAGGAAAACTTGAAGAGCTTGAGAAAGTGACCTAAATTGGAAAATGAATCTATGAGGAAATACTAGAGATTTTTTAATCTGTTGGATTGTACTGTGTAGTACCACCCTGGGGCTACTTGTCCGTTTTTAAGCACCTGGGAGGTTATCATGAGAAAGATGCTAAGTAGTTGCCATCCATCTCCACAGAGGACCAAATGAGAAACATGAAGACTAAATTGAAAGAGCTGAGAGAATTCCTCTGAATTTATTTGAGGAGCATGCTTATATTTCCAAAACAGAGTCTTCAGGAAATAACTCTCCCTAAATATCAGAGACCATTTCTGCTTCAGCATAGATTGGTACATCATTGGTCACCGAACATTCGCTTTGAGGGATGCATACATAAATTACCACCCATGGAGATGTGTATGAACGTATGAATTAGAACTTTCATAAAATCCAGTGATCTTAAAATTAAGACACTAGTAGACTTGTCACAGATTCAAATTCTGGAATTCATTTGTAGCAACTTAATAGTGTGAAGTTATGAAATTAATATAACTTCATATGCTATTCATGCATAGCTCATCATAAAGACAACTAAATGCAGAGCAGCTCTCTTATAATGTTGCTTATTGAAGAGTAAGAATTTAACACCATCTCTTTTTTTCTTTTGAAAGAATTAGAGTTTTCTCACCCATATTTAAGGGAAAAACTGATTTTGCTCTCATATAGAGGATGTTTGTAAAATCTCAGGAATAAATTTTACTCTTTCGGACACAGTTCCTTTCATACCTTTGGGAAATCTGTAGCCCTGGTTGACAAATAGATTTGATCAGCATTTATCAAACTTTGTACAGATTCCATTGCCTTACACAAAAGCAGCTTGTGAGGTCAAATGTCACCTGTCCCATTTGGTATTTAAAACATATAACATTGTAAGGCTCTGAGAAGTCCTAGAGGATAGAAATCTGTTTAACTGTGTTTAATGCAGAATTTCCCAATTTTTTGACCACTTCAGGAAACATTGGATAGATATTTGCCTTCACATAGTTTGAATGTTAGTAGAAAGCATCATTTGTTTATCATACCTGAGAAGCTAGCAAAACAGGAAATAATTAGATGTATTCCCAAAGCCCCATGAAATGAAAAAACAAGTTCTTTTTAGTTTCACAAATTGTGAAGAAGGCCAGGTGAAACCAGAAGCATGAAAGGCTGTAGGAAATTTGAAGCACAGTAAGAACTCAGGGGCCTCCTCTCTCTCACTGTTGAGGAGAAAGCTAAGTTCTTGGATTCTTATAGGGCCAGCAACCCTGCCACTCAGGAATTTGTTTTATATACCCTTTTATCTTTGGACCAGAGCTTTATGTAACCTCTCCAAACCACACGCCTTTCTGGGGTTATCTCGCAGCTGCAAACTGCAGTCTCCTTGATAGATGTCTGCCCTTGGGAGATTCATAGAGATTGGTAGTGTGAGAATGAGAGCTGTTGCAGGTGTTCCTTCAAAGAAGAGTGCAGAAGTAATGATACATTCTCTTGAAAAGATAAACTTCCTAAAAATGTTTTTATACTCATTTATCAAGAGCTAACTGGGGGGGGGGGGGGGGGGNCAGAAGTAATGATACATTCTCTTGAAAAGATAAACTTCCTAAAAATGTTTTTATACTCATTTATCAAGAGCTAACTGGGGGGGGGGGGGGGGGGAAGGGTTTAAATGTATTATATACGTGTTAGGATAGATCAACTACAGTAACAGAAAAATGTTACTTTGATGTTCTTGTTTCCTGTTTCTCTGATAAGCCTCAACTTTCCATTACTAAAACTACAAACTTATTTATATCTACACCTGTTGTTTCCTTTTGCATTCTTTCCTTGACTCTCTTAGTTCTCCAAGGACATGGGAACCTCTTTTTCCTTTGTCAATTATTTTCTGTCTTTCCTCTGCCTTAAGTATCTCATCTTCTAACATTGTCCTATTATAAGTAAGTGTTCCTGGGGCACCTGGGTGGCTCAGTTGGGTAAGCATCTGACTTCGGCTCAGGTCTGGTATCACGGCTCATGAGTTTGAGCCCTGTATCAGGCTCTGTGCTAATAGCTCAGAGCCTGGAGCCTGCTTTGGGTTCTGTGTTCTCCCTCTTTCTCTCTACCCCTCCCCTGCTCATGCTCTGACTCCCTCTCCTTCAAAATAAATAAACATTAAAAAACAAATTTTTAAAAAAGTAAGTGTTCTTTGGTGCATCCCATCTTTTTTTTTTCTTTCATAGTTTATTGTCAAGTTGGTTTCCATATAACACCCAAGTGCTCATCCCAACATCCCATCTTTTTTTGTTTTTTAAGTCAGGCTGTTGAACTATAATTTGCATAGAGTAAAATTTACTCTGTTTAATACATAGTTTGGTGAGTTTTGACGAATTTATAGTTGTGAAACCACCACCATATTCAAGTAGAACCTTTCATCACCGCAGAAAGTACCTTCATCCACCTTTGCAGTCAATCCCTACCCTCCTTCCTCTGCCCTGGCAACTCCTGATCTGATTTCCATCCTTACAATTTTGCCTATTCTTGATTATAATATAGGTGAAGACATATGGCATATTGTCTTTTGTGATTGATTGGCTTCTTTCACTTAGCATACATTTTTGAGATTCATCCATATTATTATACATCTCAGTAGTTCTTTTTATTGTGAAGTAATATACCATGGTATGGATATTCCATTATATGAGTTGCCCAGTCATCTCCTTTTGGACATTTGGGTTCTTTACAGTTCCTGTATATTAGGAATAAATCTGCTACAAATATTCACATATAGGTCTCTCTGTGGACATAAGTTTTCATTTCTTCTGAGTAAATACCTAAGAGTAGAATTGTTGGGTCATATAATAAGTATATGTTTAACTTTATAAGAAACTGTCAGGCTGTTTTCTAAAGTGGCTGTAGAATTTTGCATTCCCCTCAAAAGTTTATAAGAGGTATAGTTGCTCTACATTCTCACCAGCCCTTGGTATATTTAATATTTAAATTTAGCCATTCTAATAGGTGTGTAGTGGTATCTCAGTGTGCTTTTAATGATCATTTCTGTAATGATTAATGTTTTCTTAAGCTTATTTGCCATCCTTGTATGTTCTTTGGTGAAGGTCTATTCAGACCTTTTGTTCATTTTTAAATTGAGTTATTACTTATAAAGAACTCTCAGAACTCAATAATATGTTCTCCATATGGTCCTTTCTTAGATTTGTAAATATTTTCTCTTAGTCTTTAGCTTTCTTTTCACTTTCTTAACAGTGTCTTTCCAAGAGAAGATGGTTTTAATTTTAATAAAGTTTAGCTTATCATTTTGTTGTAATTCATGATATTTGCTTAATAATCTGAGATCACAAAGACTTGTCTCTTCTATGCTAAATATGGAAATAATAAATGTGAGTAAAACATACAAATGTACTTCTCTTCATTTTTCTCCTGTGTTTTTTAATAAAATTTTAAAACATTTTTACTTATTTTTGAAAGACAGAGAGAGACAGAGCACAAGCAGGGGAGGGGCAGAGAGAGAGAGAGAGAGAAAGAGAGAGAGAGAGAATCCAAAACAGGCTCCAAGCTGTCAGCACAGAGCCCGATGCAGGGCTTGAACCCAACTGTGAGATCATGACCTGAGCTGAAGTTGGACATTTAACCAACTGACCCACCAAGGCACCCCTCTCCTGTATTTTCTTCTTACAGTTTTATAGTTTTAGCTCCTATATTTAGGTCTATGATCCATTCAAGTTAATTGCCTTGTAGGCAAGGATCACAGTTTAGTTATATTCATATGGATTGTTAAGCACCATTTATTGAAATTACTATGCTCCTTTGCTGAATTTTGGTGCCTTTATTGACATATAACATATATATATAATTAGTGTACTTATGTGTATATATATATTTGTTATAACACATGTTAATAAAGACCTCCCTCAACCCAACATGCCCATTCAGCTATGAATTCATCACTTCCAGTTCATAATTATTTATTAAAGACTAGTCTAGACTCACTGTTTCTGCCTTCTCACTTCTTACTCCTCACACTGGGCTATTTGTCCACCATTCCACTAAAACATCTATTGCAAGAATCATACTAGTCTCTGTTCTAAACTGACATGGGACACTCTTGTACTTGCTCATTTGATTCTCAATGGCCTTGACCTCAAAGACCCCTCACTCCTCTTTTGGATTTTTCTTCACTTGACTAATAAAACATCCCACCATCTTCCTTATTTTTCTTGTTTTTCTTTTTGTCCCCATGTGTCTACTTTGCTAGCTCTACTTCTTTTGACTATTTCCTAAATACCAATGTCCCATTGATTCCAACCAAAGCCATTTTTTTCTCCTTCTGTGTACATTTTCTCCTTATTCTCATCCAATCCCCTGGCTGAAAAAAAGTCTCAAGTTTACATCTGGCCCAAATTATTTCTGAGCTTCATTTCTGTGTATGTAATTGTCTACCAAGACCACAAGCTCTATGAAGAAAAGTACCTTGTATGTATCTTGTTTCCATTTGTATTCCCATGTTTAGCACACAGAATTTAACAACTATTTGTTGACTAAGTGAACAAATGAATACATGAACAAAGTAAGTAACCTGTGAAGTTGATATTATATCTTCTAATCCTAGTATAATATTTGAATACTGGCCTTTTTACTGATACCACATATATGTAGCAAGTACATGACTGTAGGCACAGGAGAAATAGATTACTTTTAGAATCACATGCTTAGTCTCTGCCATGGCTCAGTTTTCTTGTTGCAGTTGGTGGGGAGCCTTGGGATGAAGAGGTGGGAAATTGAGCTAGGCAGGAGCAGGCCAGAGTGAGAGAATGAAGAGACACCTGTCTGGATGTCACAAACACTGTGTCTCAGGTTTTTTAATCCAGCAATTTCCTTCAGGAATTAACCTGTGTTGTTTGGGGAATAAAATATTTTAATGGCCCTATTAAATTCTGATTGTAACTTTAGTTATAATACATTCTTCCTCTTTGACTTTTTGCCCAAGTTTTTATGTCTCTGTAACATTTTTTTCTTAGTACTAAAATGATTCTTAAGAGTTATAATGGAAGACATAAACTGGGTAATGTAGATTCTTTTGGCTCTAGTATGATGAATATTTTTATGATCTGTGTGTTCATATCAGAGAGTGTGTATGCTTGTTGTGGGCTTAGTGTTATGATTGGCACTTTGGGGGTATTTAAAAAAAAATACTAATTAGATACTATCTTCATTGGCCCCCTCAGGGAGCATACACCTTTAGGGATAGAAGAGCCACCACCAGCAAATAAACCACAACAGCCTTTAGGCAGTTTATAGTGTCTAGTACATGCTGCTTGGCAAGAAAAATAGTGTCCTGCCACTAGACATGTACTTTTGGCCTTGCCTGTCATTATGAGCTGTTCTGAAAGTGTTAAGGGTTTCTCTATAAATGCCCTTTTTATTTGTTCTGGAGCATGTGGTCCCTTACATTTCTCTGTCTCTCTCTCCTACATTTCAGTGAGCGGTTTCTGGTGAGACTGAACAAGAATGGTGGGCCAAGGAACCCAGAGAAGATAGAACGAATGTGTGCCCTTTTTACAGTATGTGCAAATTCTCTTTCCCTTCTCTGCTGTTGACTCTAGCCAGGGGCTGCTGTGTGGATTTTGTCACCCTGGAAACAAGCCTTTATTCTTACTTCCCCACATAATGGGGAGAATAGGACTTGATTTATGTTTCTGTCAGCTTTTAATGAAATACTTAAAACCGAAATCAGCTACAATTTTTAACTGAATTATTATTAAGAAATACAATCAAGTACATTTAACTAGTGTAGTTCTTATAAGCTATTTAATAGAATAGACAAAATCTGACAAAAGTCTTTCTTACTGTTCTTATTTAAGGTCACTGAGAATTTCTCTGATGTAGAAGTATAGTTTCTCTAAAGGCATCCACCAGATTTACAGCTTTGCAGTCTTTTAGTGAGTGCATAGTGCATAGAAGGAGAAACAAACTAAGTAGTTAATCTCTCTCACATATCAAATGGTGGGTCTTTTCCTGCTATGATCTATACTTTCATTTTTTCCAAATAACCATGCTGTCATGATGGTCTCTAAGATCATAGTCATCAGCTCAGAGAAGGTTTAGTAACCTGCTTATGGAAAGTGCTCAGCCTCACAGTACCACAATGCCTTGTGAATTCTTCAGGTTGATTCTGATTTACTAATATTTTTTATTTAGTTAAAAAAACTAAGTGTGCAGTTTTGTTTATTTTAGTTAGTTTATTTGCTGAAGGAAAAAACAAGACTGTGTTATAGTTTTAAACCACTTTTGACTCTCATGGATTCCTTGAACTGCTTCAGTGATACTGAGATACATTAAGACCCATTAATGAAAGGAGGTGTGATAGTCTCACAGTGTCACTGCCCTTATGTGTGGTGCATGGTTGATGGGTGACAGTCAGGTGGCTCAAAGCTTACATTGTGCCTCTTAGACATAAATGGGACTTATCTAAGGATCTGATATGTGACTTTCTCTGAAAAATAAAATAGGATTTGTTTACCTGACTTTTTTGTTCATTTACTACAACTTTATCTTTCAAAACCTCAGACAATGTTACTGCAGAATCAGAAGCCACTTTCACAGGGATTGTTCCTATCGAAAATGCTCCAGATGTACAGAAAGATTTATGAGACAAGTAAAGCTAAAGTGATTTTTTTTATCCATCATTGAGCTCAGCATTCAAACCTTATGAGATAATACAAAAAGAAAGAGTAGGTAAGGCATACCTATGATGGGGCACCTGGGTGGCTCAGTCAGTTAAGCATCTGACTTGGGCTCAGGTCATGATCTTACAGTTCATGGGTTTGAGCCCTGCATTGGGCTCTGTGCTGACAGCTAGCTCAGAGCCTGGAGCCTGATTCAGATTCTGTGCCTCCCTCTCTTTCTGACCCTCCCCTGCTCACACTGTCTCTCTCTCTCTCAGAAATAAATAAAAAACATTAAAAAAAAAAAAAAAAAGCAGACCTATGAAGGCAGTTACGGGAGGTACCATGGTTTAGTCTGGGAAAATCAACACTGTTTCTTCAGTAGGAGAAAGGGAAACAGTACAAGTTGTCATTAATTGGATTTAGATTAGAATTCTGAGAGAGAGCTTCTGAAGTGAGAGTGTCTAAACACCAAGGTAATCTCTGGGGCCATTTTTCTGAAACAGAATTAGAAAAAAAAAAATGAGACACCCATCTGTCTAGAATGCCTCAGTGACTGTAGGAGGTCTTTCTAGATCCTGGTTCTCTGACATTATTTGGTTAAAGCAGCAAAAGAAATCATTGATTCCTTGTTCTTTGGCATGGTAGGAACAGAGCTTTGTACATGTGCTGTCCTTGAATATCAGGAGTGCAGTTCTTGTCTCTTGAAAAATGAACTTAATTATGATGATATTTCAGTGTAATTACAGTAAATCAAAAATTTCATTTTGCAGCATTTTAATTATCTATATGGGCCCAGAGGCCTAAGCTGTGCTCTGACTTTATAAATCAAAGATGCACATAGCATTCATGAGGTGCTCTTATTCTGCCACAATGGGAAGACAAGGCTGCTAAAAATACCACTTTTATAGTTCCCTTTGCGGTACAACCCTGGATTTTTTTAAGACCCCAAAAAGTGATTTGAGAAATTTTTACAAAGCACTTGAAATTTTTGAACAAGATTGTCTTAGCCAGAATTTTCATGTTCTACTTTAAGCTATTTGAAATAATAATTTTGGTGGAACCTGTTTTCTCACTTAAGACTTGAGTTCCTCCTATGAGATAAAGGAGTTTTCCAGATTGACATATGTGCTACAAAGTTTGTGAGTAAATGCACAAAAATGCAGCCAGAACTGTGGTCATTGCCAGCCTGTTAGCCTACCTTAGCATAAGAAGAGAGGACAATACAAACTGCAGGTTTGCAGGATTACATAAGCAGACTTCAGAGCCACATTACAGACAAGCACATTATTCATGGTTCAACCTTGTTCTCTGTAAAACCTGTGTTTTTTTCTGCCCTTGTTAGATTTCAGAGCTTCCTGTCCAGGAAGAATTTTATCAAGAAGGAGGTGTTTCATATTTATGTGAATGTCTAATACAAATACAGTGAGGATTTTGCTGACTTTCATGATAAACAATGGCTATGTGTATGAGTGTGTGAGAATGTGTCTGTGGATTTGCTCATTATTCGATATTTAGTGATTCATATACAAGGCCTGGCAAATACTAAGGCCTCCATATGATTTGTTACATAAGTAAATGAATATATTTATTTTTTATCATATTTGAGTGACCAACTCAGAAAATGAACTTCTGCTGTTTTCCTTGCTTTCATTGTCATTAGATTTTCTACATTTATTTATACTCTTCTGCCTCTTCTGTAGTATAAGTATGAACAAATTGGCTTTCTTTTATATTTATAAATCCTATTATCTCTACAGAAAAAGGGCAGTTCAGGCATAGGAAAGTGAGTTGACTTTTCCATGTTTCGAATGGAACGTCATTAACTTGAGTCTAAGATGCTGAGCCCTGAGGGGCACCTGGGTGGCTTAGTTGGTTGGGCATCCGACTTCACCTCAGGTCATGATCTCATAGCTTGTGAGTTCAAGCCCCATGTCAGTCTATGTGCTGACAGCTTGGAGCCTGGAGCCTGATTCAGATTCTGTCTCTGTGTTCTCTGTGTCTCTGCCCCTCCCCCACTCACACACTGTCTCTTTCTCTCAAATATAAATAAACATTTAAAAATTAAAAAAAAAAAAAAAAAAAGATACTGAGCCCTGAAGAGACCTGAATAGTATTGGAGTGTATATGCTCCAGTGAGTAAATCTAAATTCAAATTCCGCCCACTAGATGAATGGTGGAAATCTCTCCTCGCATCTTGGTTTTACAGGTTTTGTGAGTATTTTAATATGGATAGTCCTACTTCGTACTTAGTCTTGAAGACTGTATGTTTACTAACTCTATGGTAGCTGTATTTAACTATACACTTATGTTTAATAAGGTAGCTTTCACATTGAAATTTGACATTGAAATTATGTGGGACTCACAATAATTTTATTTAAAATGTTTTTTGTACTGAATATTACCATTATATATTTATTCACTTCAAATAAATACCACAGAGAGTTCTGGATACCGTGTACAACATGGTTAAGACAGGGCCCCTACTTGGAACTACTTGGAAAATACCATAAATTATATTTAAGTTTTCTGTCTTCCATGTACTGAGAGCCAAGAGAGAGGTCCTGTGTTCATGTATACAACTGATATTAGTGTTTGATCATCTTTGGTAACTGACTTGCATTCTGAGATATAGGGATTAGTAATTACATTGGTTATTTGATAGTTTGGATTAACACAGTCCAAGCTATATAGAGGAACCATTCATTTTGAAATGTGTCAAACATTTCTATATCTTTCAGTAAATAGATATATTTCAGTCCCTAAAAAAGCACATATAAGTGGTAATCTGTTTTTTAATTTTTATTTAGTAGCCATTTTTAATACGTGTCAAAATACAGTGATATTTTGAGGATACTGTTTTAAATTACATTTCTAAATTAAAGGAACTGGTGAAATGGAGCCTGAACCATCCTTTTTCAATATCGAAAGACGTCCTTCATGTAAAAATATTTCTTTGTATTTCCAGAGATACCAGTTTATGTTAAATTATTTTGTACTCTATTTCATTATAAGCGTGTTTCATTATTCCATCAAGAATTTGGTGAGACATCATAACCATCTAGAATCTAAAAGTTTCAATTTCACCCTTGCTCATTACTTTTCAATGTCTCCTTTCCTTTCGTATGTTTTGTCCCACTCCACGGGGCAGAGCTGGGACTACAGGGAGGTAAGCAAAGCCCAGGACCCTGAGAGTGAGACCTCCTTAAACTTTGCATCTTAGATGCCTTACTTGCCTCACCGTGGTCCTATCCCTGCAACAAGGTATAAAAATAAAGCGAACATGGAGACTCTGGATCTCAAGGCTCATTCGAAGTTACAACTGCCACTTGATTGTCCCTTTCCTGGCTTTACTAAAAAGACAAAAGACTGTGGCACCAATCAAAAGATGAAAGATAGGAAGGAAAGGAAACTAAGGGAACTTTTCTTTAGAAACAAAAGAGAAATCTTGGGACTCTGTCCCATTAAGGACAGAGGTTATTCCATCAATCATCATCAACTCACAGCAGTATTTCAGAATAAATAGTGGGTTGACCTGGTGAAAAGTCTGAAACAGAGTATACATTAAAGAGTATTTTATTACTTTAAGTACAATGAAAGTATAAATACATAATCATGATTTTTATAATAATAAATAATAATTTTTATTTCAAAATGTGTTCTTAGCATAAATAACGTAATGTATAAAGTCATTTTCATAACTCTAATTTTAAAAGTCCCTGATTGGATTAGATTTGTTTATTTATAGGAAGCCCTTAGAATTTTCCAGATAAGATTATTTTCAGCATTATACTTCAGTATGGATGATGCATATCTAAATTTAGAAGTGGACATCCAATTATTGAGGTTTCATTAAGGCTAAAATACTCTATTCACAAGGGAACACATCTAGTGTATAATAATCATTGTGGACAACAGAACAAACATAAAATTAGCATAGAATAAACTTAGAATTTTCATCATTAATAAGGTTATTGGTGTTTTCCTATTTTTTTCCTGCATGGAATACTCCTTTTGTTATAAAATTTTTTATGTAATATTATAATTAACATGGATAAGGCAATATCAAAATGATTTATAACGTGAGAACTCTTATAGATATTTATTGGAAAAATATTATCAATAAGATAAAGTTCCAGAGGCATATAGGATATTCAAACTTTCACTGCAAGAATCTTATAAACACTGAACAACTATGTGCTTTAGTCCCCTCCCCATCTGTAACATCTGCTAAAAGCAACAAAAGCAAATGATTATGAGGTTCAAAATGAACTTTTATTATTTTCTGTGTGTTCATTGCCTTACTTTACTTGTTTCTTTTTCTTTTCTTAGGATTTGAGCAGCAAAGATATGAAGAGAGATTTATATATAGTAGCACATGTGATACGAATAGGTACTGTCGACCTTATCCGTTCACATGACTAAGACCAGCCCACCTTGGGATAAGTATCTACTACGTTTGAGCTTTATCATCTCCCTAGCTCTTACCTACTATGTCATGTCTTAGGTTGAGAGTCCAGTTTGTATTGGAACTCTACCTTAGGCTCAGCTGCTATGATAGCTGTGAATGTGACATAAATGAAAGCATGTTTTTTTTTCACTTAAAATCTTCTGCTCCCTGCTTGTTTTTGGACCCAAGCTCTTTATTTCAAGTGGTCTGATTTTTCATATTCTTTCCATCATAATGCCCTGCCTTTGTACCAGCTTTCCACTTCAGAGGTCTTACAGCAGGTTGCAGACTTGCCAACTTAATTGGTGGTGAATGGCCTTTGTTGCGTTTTGTTTCCAAAAGTATGTATCTGTGCTGTTTTCCACTAAATTATAGTTATTGTCTTTGCTGCAGTAGATGTGTGGTATATCACTTTCACCCCCACCCAAGATGAAAACAGTAATTTTTGCTACTGTTGGTGATTTGTTCAGCTTTATTTCAGGCATATGGCATAATTTGGGGGGTATGACTAACCAAGTCTTCCTCCATAGGAATACGTACATTTTTGTCAAAGAATATTTTTTAATCCTTTGCCAACAAAACACCTATTTTGCTATACTTTTGGGTTTTGTTTTGCTGTACTTAATAAGCATTTGCTGAGGTTCCAGTTTGGTTTTTACAAGTCCTCTTGCCACTATAGGCACAGCCTTGGTAGGCAGGAAAAACAAGGTCCCATTCACTTTCTGAGACTGCTTTGGCTCCAGCAGTGCTTCAGGAGCAGCTTTGATGGCAAAATTTGGTTGGAAGAATAACACATTGCTACTATCTTTACATACGTAGTTTTTACCTGGCAGCTAAAACATTAAACTTTGTATCCTTGATATGCCTAAGAAGTTTAAGTCTATTAACACAGTGGTTTTTCTAAGAAATTTGTAAAACCACTGTTTCATTCTAATATGATTAATAAATGGACTGTTGATATTAAGGTAGATAATAAAGATGATGATTGAATGTGGTGCAGAGGAAGAGCCCTGGCCAAAGACCTGTTTGGCATTCCTCCAGATAAAGATTCTGCATCCTTGGATGGCTCCCTTCGATCCTAAGTTAGTCTTCCCATTTAAGCGCCTATAGCTCTGGCGTCTTTGGATGACAATCAGGTGATACTGAAGAGGAGCATGGAGTTCTCAGTCTAACTGGTGTTTTCTGCTGTGCTTCAGGCCGAATGCTCCTGAATGACTCAAAGAAAGGCCCTGCTCACCTGCACTACCGGCGACCATATGGCTGTGCGGTCCTAAGCATCCTGGATGTTCTGCAGTCGCTCACAGAATTAAAGGAAGAAAAGGATTTTGTTCTTAAGGTTTACACGTAAGTAATAGACATCAAAAATACTAATGATTTGCAACATAAGGCATTCCAGCACTACCTTTGAGAGCAGCAGTGCTCAAGCTTTATGGGACACAGAGCCACCAGAATATGTAGGATAGGGAGTTTTTTGAAAATGCAGAGATTTTGATCTAAGGTTTGTGGTGGGGCCCAGGAAGCTATATTTTTAGTAAGTTTCCCAGGTGATCCTAAAGCAGCTGAATTTGGAAAATTCTAAGCTAGAAGTCTGGCAGTATAGACTTCTATACTGCCTTTTCTATCTAGGATTAACCAACATTATTACATTTTTATAGAAAAACTAATAGTACAATTTCATATGTATTTTGGATGTAAAAAAGTCATCTTTGTCTAAAGATGCCCCCTAGCTATTGTAACTGAGCTAGGTACCGATGCAAATTGCTTCAAAGAACAATCATGAGTCAAATTGCCTGTCTAAAGAAAAGCAAGATTTTCTAAGGAGCTATGGTTTCACTCTTCACTTCTGGGACCACAGATCCATAAGTCACACCCAACTAGCCCTGGCATTATTTTTAGTGTTCAACAGCCAATGGATCTGCCTTATAGAAGCAGTGCATCCTCCTCCTGATTCTTATTAAGCAACAGAAAGAAACAAATGAAGAAAACAACCCACAAAATTGAGGCATATCATCTGTCTTTGCAGGTAGAGACTTAGGAATGAATTGTAGTGCTGAAAACATGATCAGTGGTGAGTTTAGTGAGTTTTTAAAGCAAGTGTGTTTCTAACTCTGAGAATTAAAAAAAAACAAAAACAATGATCTGTCCTCTTTGGTTTTAACCCAATACTGTTTTTCCAAATGAAATCTAATAGTGTCAATCACCATGTTAATATATCTGCATCATAATATTGTGTGGATATTTTTCTGTATTGTCTGTTCTAATTCAGGCATGAAATGAACTTAGTTCACAATTACACTTAATTTGGGCCTTTTAAAATCAACCACATTTTATTAATTTCAAAATATAAGTCCAGACCCCTTTATTACCTGTTTTGCCATAAGTACTATTCTGTTCAGAGTTCTGTACATTATGAGATGAGGATCTTCCTTTGGAATAGTACCCTACAAAGGAAATTTTGGTGGGTTTTCTCTTCCTTTCATGCATCAGTCAGAGACTTGCTCCGTATACCAAATCTCTTCATTGATGACTGGCAGGAACTGCTTCTTGAAACATCTTCCTCCCTTTGAAAAGGACTAAACAGGATTCCAGAGTCATCATCATTATCTTTTACTCCACTTTATCCTCCCCAAGGGCAAGGAGTTTGTAAATAGCACTCCTGAATTGCATCTCTTTGCATGTATCAGCTGTTCCTTGCTTCAGTGCAAGTTCTCATTGTGGATAGGGGCTTGCACAGCATCCCTCTTGAAATCATGCTGTCAGGCTTAATTGGCCTAATTGCTTCTTTTTTTTTTTTTTTTTTGTGGGTTTTTTTTTTATTTTTATTTTATTTTTTTATTTTTTATTTTTTTACAAATAGTTTATTGTCAAATTAGTTTCCACATAACACCCAGTGCTCATCCCCACAAGTGCCCTCCTCCATGCCCATCCCTTCTCCCCCCCACATCCATCAGTCCTCAGTTTTTGTCAGCATTCAAGAGTCTCTCATGGTTTGCCTCTCTCCCTTTCCTCCACCATTTCCCCCCTTCTTCTCCCGGTTGGTCCTCTGTTAAGTTCCTCCTAATCCTCCTATACGTGCACACATATGATATTTGTCCTTCTCTGCCTGACTTATTTCACTCAGCATAACACCCTCAAGGTCCATCCATGTTGCTACACATGGCCAGATTTCATTGTTTCTCATTGCCATGTAGTATTCCATGGTATAGATAAACCACATCTTCTTGATCCATTCGTCCGTGGATGGACACTTAGTCTCTTTCCATGTTTTAGCTATTGTAACCACTATATGCAATTCAATCTGATATAGATATGTGTTTCCTCTTGGCCAGAGGGAGTGGGATCACAGGCAGGCACAGGGCATATTGAACCTGGAGACTAGGACACAAAAGGAGAAGAGTGCTAAGAAGCCAAAGCCAACACTAGGGTGAAGTCAGAGTGCTGTAAATGATGCATGTGACCAAATACATAATGCTTCTGAATATGTAATGACCATTCTCCAAATTCACAGTGAGACAGTTCAAATAAACATTTTTAGGTCAACCTTAATGAAATAAATAAATACTACTTAAATATTAAATCTATTATGTTATATTTTAAATCATATTAAATGTGTATTACCCATTACATACTCAATCACATGTTATATGAAATTGAGAACTATTGCTTTTTCCCCACTCTCATGTGGGATGAGAAAATTTTAATCAAATTCTTCATATGCAACCATGCCATCAGTTTTTTGCCAACATTAGAGCCACTTTCTGTGTCATCTGACATGGTTTTCCAAGGCACATTTTCACTTCCATCAGGTGTTTTTTTTTTTAATTTTTTTTTAATGTTTTATTTATTTCTAGGAGAGAGAGACAGCGTGAACAGGGGAGGGTCAGAGAGAGAGGGAGTCACAGACTGAAACTGGCTCCAGGCTCTGAGCTGTCAGTCAGCACTGAGCCTGACGCGGGGCTCGAACCCACGAACCGTGAGATCATGACCTAAGCGAAAGTGGGACGCTTAACTGACTAAGCCACCCAGGCGCCCCCATCAGGTTGTTTTTGATATATCACTCTTTGAATCCTTGATGATACTTTCACTGAAAGTTCATCTCGAGACTAAATTACATTTTTGCTGAACATTTGGACACTTTATGTTTCTGTGTCTTCATCTGTCCCACAGGCCCATGTATGTGACCTTAATGATACAGCCATTTACTTGCTGCTTTTAAGGTGAGCTTTACAGTAACATCCAACTCTTCAATTTGGAAGTCATGCCTAAGGATAATTACTAAATCTGTGTAGTTTTGCTATTTAAAAAATTTTGCTTTTTTAAAAAATTTTTAATGCTTATTTAATTTTGAGAGAGAGAGATACAGAGTTGAGCAGGGGAGGGGAAAAGAGGGAGACACAGAAACTGAAGCAGGCTCCAGGTTCTGAGCTGTCAGCACAGAGCCTGACGCGGGGCTCAAACTAGACTGTGAAATCGTGACCTGAGCGGAAGTCGGTCACCTAACCGACTGAGCCACCTAGGCGTCCCTTAAAAATTTTTTCTTAACCAATTCTGTCAGTAAGCTGTATAAGCATCTAAAACTTGCATTGATTGATATATAATTTCAAGCTAATGTAACTTACCCGAAACAGTGCTATGACATTCAAAATAAAGGGATTCAGAGAATGCCCTATATCATGAATGGATTTGTGATAATGGAAAATAAGGTGGCAAACTTTTCTCTTTTGTGATGATTGGAAGGGACCCTCTCCTTGTATCCTTGTAACAGCCATTTCCTCAGAACGCTGCTTTTAGAGTCTTTGTTTCATAGCCACTTTATCCATGAAACTGCCTCAAGTTGAGAGTACTTGTTTAGGAGTCATTCTTAAACAAGCAGCTATTCTTAGATGGGTAAAGGGCCATTGGACCATCCTGTTTTGGTACAGACAAAAAATAAAGGCTCAAGTCTTTAGGTATAACAACATTAAATGAAAATACTCCTTCTCACTTGCAACTCAGTTAAGCCAGTAACTCATATTTCTCCCTCTCCTAGCTCAGGCCTTCCCAATTTCTATGCATTTCCTTTCCAATTTTCCATGGATCATCATCCACCAGGACTATTACCTGCTGTGTATGTTGTCAGTGTATGAGCATCTACAGCAAATGTCTGCTCAGGCCATACAAAGAAGACCTAAATCCAAAAGGTCTATGGCCATGGAACTACTCTGTTTTGACTTGCAGTGCCTACTATCTCTAGCCTCAGAGCCCAGTGGATTTGTTTGTGTGTGTGTGTGCTGCTGCAAAACAGAACTCATTAAGCATAAGCCAGAGTAAAGAAAGTCAGCTCAGGTTATTGCTGTTCATGTAGAAGTGAGAAGGTCATGACTCTAACATAGACATAAGTGTTGGCTCATTGAGTTCCCAAGTATTCTCTGCCACAGGCTTGGAAAACACACGTGTGTTCTCCCTTCCCTTTCTGTTCTGCAGGGAGAGTGACATTGAAAGAATGATGGCTATAAGAGTAGACAAACACAGAACTGCCTTCATATAACAACTTTAGTAGCCAATTTAACAGTAGCCAGATGGGGGTTCCTGGTTGGCGCAGTCAGTTGAACATCCGACTTCATCTCAGGTCATGATCTCACCGGTTTGTGGGTTGGAGCCCCGCTTCTGGCTCTGTGGTGACAGCTCAGAGCCTGGAGCCTGCTTCAGATTCTGTGTCTCCCTCTCTCTTTGCCCCTTCCCTGCTTGTGCTCTCTCTCAAAAATAAGTAAACATTTAAAAACCTAAATTAAAATAAATAAAAGTATCCAGTGGTATGTATGACCCCATCTTGATTCTTTTTAAGATAATACTTTCATCTATTAGGTAATTGGATAGATGAGGTGATTGGTAGATAGAAGCTGTAAGATTTGCAGAAATCACCCTAATCCCCTGAACTTCAGTTACCTCATCTATAAAATTTGAAAAAAAAGAAATAAAGTAATACAAGAGACCAAAAAAATCCATACGAACTAGTGAATCAAACAAGAAAAAACTGGTAAATAAATGAGAGGAAATGAGGTATAACCAAGTAATGGGCATGCTGCATGTCATCTAAAAAGGAGTTTCCTGTTTTTTGTTTCTTGTTTTTTTTGCTAATGACTCTTGGTTATTGGCAAGTTCCACTTTTACATCTAAACTACAAATTCTGTATAATTCCATGCATAATATCTTCATTACTCCATAGAGTCACATAAAATGTCAACCTATTCTTAGTAGTAATGCCAGTGTACATTTGCTTCATATTCTGTGCTCTTTCAGAGCCCTTCTAGATATATAATCACATTGAAACTTTATACCAATCCTGTGCACTGAGTGGGACTTCACCATCTTACAAAGAAAGAGATGGTCAACACCACAGTTGAGTAAGTGACTCAGTGAACTAATGGCATTTCTTCATAGAACAAGAGAATGGTAGTGATCATATTTTAATTTAAAAGTTAATCTTTCATTTATCGTATAATGATTCAAAAACAGCAACAATAAAAAATTCTAGGAATAGAAGGCATATTATAGGCTTTACTTGACATGTTATTCTTAAGTGTCAATTCTTTGTGGCCAATGGGTAGCTTTTGTTGCTGTAGCTTGGGTTATCATATTTTTATTAACTAATAATAATAAAGACACAAATTGGATTAAAAACTGCATTAATATTTGTGTAAAAATTTGAACATGTCTAACCTGAATTAAACCCTAGTAGAAATAAATACAAGATATATAATCATCCATCACAAAGATACATGTAAGAACATAGACCATACAGTACAAAAAACTGCTGTAAAAGAGCATTTAAAAATCAGAAAGCCTAAGGGGTAAGAGGCATTAAGGAATCTACTCCTGAAATCATTGTTGCACTATATGCTAACTAACTTGGATATAAATTAAAAATAATAATAAAAGTAAAAAAAATCAGAAAGCCTAGAGGAAAGGACAGAAGAAGACCCATTCATATCAATTATAACAATTAAGATAATTGAGATGAAGGAAAATTCTTTTAGGTAAAAATTTCCAAAATAAAGTAAACACACAGAATCTATACATATGATACTCATGATATTCATAAAAATGATACACAAGAAGTATAAAAATAAAGCAGCTAAATATAAGAATCAAATAAGGGGGTGCCTGGGTGGCTCAGTCAGTTGAGCGCTCAACTTTGACTCAGGTCATGATCTCATGGTTTGTGGGTTTGAGCCCCGCGTTGGGCTCTGTGCTGACAGCTCAGAGCCTGGAGCCTGCTTCGGATTCTGTGTCTACTTCTCTCTCTGACCCTCCCCTGCTCATGCTGTCTCCCTCCCTCTCTCGCGCGCGTGCTCTCTCTCAGAAATAAATAAAAACATTAAAATTTTTAAAAAAGAATCAAATACAAACAAGTGTCACAATATTGATGATAAATTGTAAGGTAAAAGGTATGAAATGGGTGTGCTATGTCAGGAGTGTCAGGACTAATAGAAAAAGAACATTCTCTCTCTCTCTCTCTCTCTCTCTCCCTCTCTCTCCCCCCCCTCCCCCTCTCTCCCCCTCTCTCTCCCTAAAGGTAAATTCAGTTTCATATTTCATCCTCCAAGAACACATGATCTCACTGGAAGCAAAGTGGCCTCTCAGGGCAGGCACAGAGACAGCACATGACAGCACCACTTACTCTCTCAGCCCCAGAATCCTCAGCAGGACCAGCCCCAGATTACTTGGTCTCTGCAAATTGGAAGGTTACTACTCTGCTAGCCCTTAGATTGAGGATTCATAATCCCATTCTGGAGAAATTTGCCCAACAGTCCATGTAGTTCAGTTTAAAGGAAGTTGACCAAATTCAGCCTTCTTAACTGGTGAGAGTTGCCACGTCCTGTGGCAGTGAGGTGTGTTGGCCTGAAGACCTGGTGTTCCATGTTTCCTCATTAACTGGTGAGAGAAAGGAGAGCCAGAGCCCAGGTGTCCTTACTGACCTCTCTACCTCCAGCTTGCCATAATTCCAGAAAGCCCTTTTTTCCCTCCACAGTAATAGAAAGGGCATTTTATACTGATGTGTGGTGGAATTTATACTGAAGATATCATTGTTGTGACGCTTATGCATATAATAATGTTGACTCAAAATTATTATAGTCAGTTAATTAGAAATACAAAGAGAAGATAAAAGTACAATGAAAGCAAGAGAGTGTAACATGTGTCTTGACATACAGGAAGACAAAAATAAGTAAGGATGGAAATAAATATTTAAATCAGGTAAATAAATCTGACTTAGGGAGAGACTCTGAATAAGACTGATGTGACAGAAAATAACAGTCGGCCTCTTTGAACATTCACCATAGGCTGTTGTTACCCCTCTTTTATGGATAAGGAAACAGGGCATAGAGTCATGAGGCATGTGCCTGAGCAGCTCGGTAAGAGACCATGCTCTTAACCTCTTACTCTCCTGCCTCCAGGTAGGGTGAACATAATTTATCATCTAAATCAGGACATTCTGATAGTCAAAAGGAGTGCTGTTGATGCCAGAACAGCAGGTGTAAATGTAGTATCCCAGCTCATCAAGCCATATGGTCCTCCCAGCTCTAAACAAATCTTTTATCCAATCAACAGAATACATCTTTTCCAGTGCCTGTGGAACATTTACAAAATTATTCATAGAAAAAATTTCCATAAATTCCATAAGACACAAGACACACTCTCTGATCACAGTGCAATTAGCATATAATGCATATTAGTTATCCAAAAGTGAAAAGCCATATAATCATTCTGATATCAAAAAAAGACACTTGACGAAGGTGAATCTTCATTCCCAATTATTTAACAATTTTAGCTTAGTAAACTCAGAATAAAATGCTGTTTGTTGCAGTTTGAGGAAGGTAATGGGTATCAGTAGATTAGTTCTGAGAGCAAAATGTTCAGCTGGTATAAATAAAAATGGATATACTATATAGAGTAGAATCGAAATTTATAGTGTGTACATGTATATATGCATGTGTGTATTGTAAGAAGTATAGATAAACATGAAAGACTTTTATTAGCAAGAAAACTTAAATTTGAGATCATGGTTTATTTAGATCAATGAGCCACATGGACTTTTGTGTTTGTTTCCCATGGCTGTTATAACAAATTACCACAACTGTGTTGATTTATAACATAGAAATTTATTCTCACAATCTGGAGGCCACAAATCTGAAATCAAGATGCCAGCAGGACCACACTCCTCCTGGAAGGTCTAGGGGAAAATCTGTTCTTAGCATCTTCTGGGAGCTGTCAAGCCTGCCTTGTCTTTGGGTTTCATCTTTCTAATTCTGCTTTTGTGGTCACATTGCCTCCTCTTCTTCTGTCTGTAACAACTTCTCATCTCTTAAATCTTCTCCTGCCTTTCTCTAAGGACATTTGTCATTGAAGTTGGACTCACCCAGATCATCCAGGATTATCTACTGATCTCAAGATCCTTAGTTTAATTATATCTACAAAGACCCTTTTTCCAAATAAGGTAACATTCACAGGTTCCAGGGATTAGCACATGGATATATCTTTTTAGGGGCCACCATTCAACCCGCTACAACTTGTGATTAACACGAACCCTGAATTAGACTATTAGACTCATCATCAATGTGGAGCCTCTGTGGTGGCACAGAGGGATTGTGTGTTTTCAGCAAATAGGTTGGTCCCAAAAGAGGGGAGAGGCAGAAATGAGATGTTCATGCCCTGGTCTTTCTTCTAAAAGCATTGGCCAAAGAAGTCACTTCTTCTCCCAGGAAAGTGACTAATAGGGGCAAAACTGTTACCCTTGGAAGAATCCCTTCTATCACCTGGAAAGAAAAGTTAAATTAAGTATTCCTGTTAAAGTGTGTGTGTGTGTGTGTGTGTGTGTGCGCGCGCGCTATTTGTCTTTTTTTAAATAGTTTGTGCCAAAATAAACATATATAAGTTGTAAAAAAAAGAAATAGCTTAAATGTCTCATAAATAAAAATACAGTTTCTCATGGCTATGAGTACATATCCAGAATATATCAAATTGGTTTATTTGTGTCAGACTGGTCTTAGAGATTCTGTTCAAATAGGCCATTTTTATAGAAATATGTGCTGTTTTTCTCCATTCTTATGGATATTTCTCTCTTCTTCTGCACCGTGAGTAAGGACTACATGAAACAGTGGTCACCATCAGTAGTGTTCTTAAATCTGTAGGTTGTTGCCTATTTTCCAGCTTTTTAGGACTTTCAACAAAATAAAGGCCAAAATAAAGCAGGTCACACCCAATGAGAAAGAATTTTAATATGGAGTATTTGCACTAAATTCAGTTTTAAACCGTAGTCATGATAGTTGCAGTTAGGTAGAGACAAATTGGGAATGTTGACTGACATCAGGGGCACAAGTACCCCGAAGCCTAGTGTAGGAGTAAGGTTTTCAGGGCTACAGTACTCTTTAGATTCTTTTTCTCTGCACCAGCTTTGGGGACCAGGGAGACCTATGTTTAGACCCAAGCTTCATTTCACTGTTCTCAGTAAAATGAACATGGCAATACCTATCTTACAGAATTAAGGGAAATAAAATATTGAAATATACCCTAACTGTTGCCTACCTATAGTAGGCCCCTTCTAAAAATGCAGACTTAAAGGTCTTACAAACAACTCTTTAAAATTTCTTAAACATGGGGCACCTGAGTGGCTCAGTCAGTTAAGCGTCCAACTTCGGCTCAGGTCATGATCTCACGGTTTGTAGGTTTGAGCCCCGCATCGGGCTTTGTGCTGACAGCCAGCTCAGAGCTTGGAGCCTGTTTCAGATTCTGTGTCTCCCTCTCTCTCCGACCCTCCTCTGCTCATGCTGTCTCTCTCTCTCAGAAATAAATGTTTAAAAAACATCAAAAATATTTTTTTAATTTCTTAAACTTTTTTGTGTTGCTCACCTTGGGGAAAGATGAGAAGAGAATTGGGTGAATACCCATCATAAACACAGAAATTTAGAAGTTAAGGAGGTGGTAGGGAAGAGGCAAATGCTAACATGTGCTCTGGTACATGAGTGAATGAGAAGAGTCCTCTGAACTCTGTTGAACAGAGCCTGCACACCTGCTCTGGTGCTTCTGGATGCTTGGGAATCCCACATAGAAAACCAAAAACCTCTCGTGTCTCTGTCTGATCCCTTTCATAAAGCCCCTCGACATGTAGAAGTTGAAGTGCTGTGCTGGTTATCTCTTCAGTGAGGAGAGCGGACTGCTACAGAGGCATACAGACCTCTTTTTGATCATAATCCCTCATGTGTCTTATAATTAACTACCAACATCAGTAATCATGCTCTAAATATTAATTTGATTGGGCATTAACATTATCATGCTTCATTATAATCACAACTCATTTGATTATTTAATAAATGCTTACATTTATAATTTTTCCTTACAAAATATCCCAGTGATTGGTTAAAATATGCTGATGACACTACATCCACTTAGTTTCAGATGATTTAAGTAGCCCCTTGGTATTCAGGAAAAGGAGACATTTGCAAGATCAGTTAGGAGGTGATTACACTTGTCCAGAGGAGAGATGATAATGGCTGAACCAAGACATGAAGCAGAGAGGTGAATGAGGTAATACACATTGGCACTGTGGATGTGATTGACAAAGCACTATCTCTACAATACTACTTTAGTAGTATTTTATTGGAGAAATGCTGAAGTGACACCATCTATTGGAGGGAGGGAGTTAATTTTCAAGACTCTTCTTCTGAAGTGAGAGGGGGAGTATGTTATTTATGACAAACTATAGTCAGATTTCTGTTGAAGAAAGTAACTACTGATCTTGTAAACCTAGAAAGTGACAAAAAAAAAAAAAAAAACTGACAGCAAGACAAGTCTTTGAATCCTCACCAGCTGGGCACTCTGTTGTACTGACTGCTTGGAAGAGATGAGACAGTGTGCACGTCAGACAGGAAGGGCTGGATGTGCTGCTGCCAGCACCTCTCACTTTTGATTTCCAACTGAGTTGCTATTTCACAAGTGCTCATCTTAAAAAACACTCTCCCTCTTCCTTTGTTTGGAAGGAATTCTATAAGTAGGAAATTATCCTCACAGCTCTGGACTATAAGAACCTCATCTTTGATCATTCTTTACAACATCTCCAAGTAACTGAGGCCCATTTATACTGGCTCGGGAGTCCGAAGAGCCACTGACTGAGTAATAAAATTAAGCTAATTTCTAATTTCCTTTATTTCTGAATGGCTTCAATACAAACCCTTTTATTTAGTTGTGCTTCACATTGCGTGTACTTCACACTCCTGGATGGCACACGATACAACTCTTTTTCTGTTGTTAAGTCTTTACTATTTGTTTTTGGTTCTTTACTCTTTGATATCTTTTTTGATTATTTGAGTGTAGTTGACCCACAACATTATATTAGTTTCAGGTGTACAGCGTAATTATTCATTTTCTCTATAGATTATGTTGTGCTCACCACAAAAAACAGAAATACCATATGATCCAATAATGCCACTACTGGTTTTTTACCCAAAGAAAACAAAAAGTGCTAATTCAAAAAGATATGTGCGTCTTTTGGCCATCTGGATGTCCTCTTTGGAGAAGTGTCTGTTCATATCTTCTGCCCATTTCTTTACTGGGTTGTTTGTTTTTCAGGTGTGGAGTTCGGTGAGTTCCTTATAGATTTTGGATATTAACCTTTTGTCTGATATGTCATTTGCAAAAAGGGAGAGAGGCAAACCATGAGAGACTCTTGAATGCTGAGAACAAACTTAGGACTGATGGGTTTGCGGGGGAGATGGACATGGAGGGGGGCACTTGTGGGGATGAGCACTGTGTGTTATATGGAAACCAACTTGACAATAAACTATTTGTAAAATAAATAAATAAATAAAAATTTTTAAAAAAAGATATGTGCACCCCTGTGTTTATTGCAGCATTATTTACAGTAGCCAAAATGTGGAAGCAACCCAGGTGTGTCCATCGATAGATGAATAAATAAGATATGGTACACACGCACACGTGTGTACACATACAAGTGGAATATTATGCAGCTTTAAAAAAAAAAAAAAAGATGAGATCTTCCATTTGTGACAACATGGATGGACCTAGAGAGCATTATGCTAGGTAAAATAAGTCAGACTGAAAGTCAAATACCATATGATTTCACATGATAAAACTCTCACTCGGGTTTCCTATTTAAGTGGGTATGCTGGACTGTACACTTTTGAGTAACCATGGAAAAATCCTGTGAGTTTTCATTTGTGTGTGGGCCTTAATCTTTGGAAGGCCATACCTTCCCGTGTAGCAGGGAAAGAGGTAGTGCCAAGGCTATGGAGACTCTTGTCACATGGAGTTTTCAAGAGATGACCCTAATCTAATTTCACTTGTTTCATCAAGGTGTCTGAATCAGGATAAGGAATCCCTGGTGTCTGTTTGTAAACTACACCAAGTACTTGTATGGTTGCAGCTGTCTTGGAATCACCCGCTAGAGACACTAACAGAGGTGCCATGGTGTTCCTCTATTCTCTCTTTTGATCCAATCTTGAAGCCCCTAGGAAAGGACTTTATATGTTTAGACATTTCAGCCTTTTTTTCTAATCCTTCCTTCCTCTTGACTATAGAGGATTTCACAGTGGACCAAACTCACTAATCTCCTAAACTTTTCTTCCTCTCTTGGCCTGGCTGAAACAGCCACAAGCAAATATCCACATTGCCCTGAGCTTAATGGGATTTTCCTCTGGAGCCAGTATAAAGCCTATTGAATGATGCTACAAAGACAGTACAAGGCATGACAGTTCCTAAACAGTAGTATTTGTCTAGAGAAACTGTTATTTCCCCTCTCAAAAACTTGCCTCTGGAACCTACTTTGTGTGTGTTTGTGTATGCGTATGTGTGTGGTGTGAGGGACTAGAAGAGAAAAGCTTAGGGATACCTGTGTGACAGTCAGTTAAACATCCTACTTCAGCTCAGGTCATGATCTTGTAGTCCATGAGTTCAAGCCCCAGGTCGGGCTCTGTGTTGACAGCTCAGAGCTGCCTGGAGCCTGTTTCAGGTCCTCTGTCTCCCTCTCTTTCTCCCCTCTGCTGCTCATGCTCTCTCTCTCTCTCAAAAAAAAAAAAAAAAAAAAAAAAAAAGAGGAGGAAAAGGAGGGAAAATCTTGTGATGTGGGAGATTGCTACTTTAAAGAATAGGATATTTTGCCAATTAAAAATATTTGTTGACATTCATTTTAGAGTTTCTACCCTTTGCCCAAGTGTGAATCTTCCACGGGCCTTAACAGAAAACAAGCCTTGTCTAATTTAGTAAAACAGGAAAGTGAGCTTGAAGTTTCCCTTCAAAGTTAATGTTTTGGTTGGAATGTCAGAGCAGATGTTTAAAAGCCTTGAGAACCATAACACCTGTCTTTCTGTTGCAGGTGCAACAATGAGAGTGAGTGGTCCCAGATCCACGAGAATATCATCCGCAAGTCCAGTGCCAAGTATTCTGCTCCCAGCGCCAGCCATGGTAACATACTTCTCCGGCTAGAAAACTTTGTATTGCATTTACTGTTCCTGATCATGCAGATCTATAGATCATACAGTAAATTTGTGTGGATCAGCTTCCATATGTAAAGTTCAGTTCCCTACAGACAGTTCTTTTCCTCCCCAATCATTGTCTACTATTTCTTTTTGTGATGATTTGAGAGCTTCCCTAATTACTTTCAACCAAAATACATTTTCTGTTCTTTCCATAATGGATTCCATGTGTTTTGATAGGTAACTTACATTCTAAGTTAAATCCGAAGCGAACAAAAGGGTTCAGTGTGTGTCACATTGTGAAGTCTGTGTTTTCCTGAATAAAGAATACACACCCAACCAAAAATAAAAGACAAATATTAATATTCACTTTTTCTATTCCTGTTCAATGTTAGTATCACCAAGAAATCCTGACACTAATGATAATCAGTGATTGGTCTGCCAATATCATTCAGGAACTGAAATAGATAATCTTTATTTCACAGCAGCTTGTATTTCAGTTCAATTTCTTTTCCTTTCCCTTCCTTTTCTTTTAAAACTGTGTAATTCCTATCTAAATCTTGGTGCAATTCCACACATTAGAAAGATTGTGTTTTCTAAATTGAACATTAATTGCTTGATTAAATTAGAAGCAGTATTTAAAAGGCTCTGAGCTTTTATATATCCTTGAAAATAGCTATCACATTTACTTGGAACCGTGCTTCTTCCGACAGTTTTACCTATCCATTATTTCATAATCTTTTTTACATAACATTTGTTTTTTAACTTTCACAGCCTTGTTATAAATAAAAGTGGGCCTTACATGACATTCTAAAGCCACTGTGAGGCATGGGAGTTTCCAAAGTTGTTAAGAACTTAATTTTTTCTTTATCAGGATCAGCAGATATTCAACTAGGATGGACCTCAGAACAACTCCACACGAGAGGCTGCAAAGTTTGAGACCCTCAGCTGGGAGTATTTGATTTCTCTCAAATTCTGTAGCACAGAGAGCTTCAAGGCTCTCTTTCACAATTTTTAAGTGACTGTTTTTTATATGTATGTGTCAAGGACCTCCATGCAGTGTGCTTGAAGGGGAAGGGAGCCCATATTTCGCACACAAAACCAGGCTAAAGCAAGAGGAAAATAAAATCTTGTTTATAAAATATAAAAAAGTTACTGGTGCAGTGCCTGGGTGGCTCAGTAGGTTGAATGTCAGCTCAATGTCAATAGGTTGATTTCAGCTCAGGTCATGATCCCAGTGTTATGGGATTGCACCCCACATCAGGCTTTGTGCTGAGTGTGGAGTCAGCTTAAGATTTTCTCTCTCCCCCTCTGCCCCTCTCTTCTGTTCACATTTTTAATTATAAAAGAAAAAAAAGTTGCTAGTAATTTGGAAAACTCCCATTCCTATCCATATTTATACTGTTCTTTGCTTTATTTACTTTACTTGATTTGTAAAGAGGTGTCCTTGGATACAAGTTCTTGGGACATGATATGATTAAAACATGGAGAACACTTTGAGACACCTGGGTAACTCAGTCCATCATGACTTCAGTTCAGGTCATGATCTTGC
The DNA here is from genome assembly GCF_003009895.1 of Hyaena hyaena. Taxonomy (NCBI): domain Eukaryota; kingdom Metazoa; phylum Chordata; class Mammalia; order Carnivora; family Hyaenidae; genus Hyaena; species Hyaena hyaena. Next base: position 74,493 of record NW_024080862.1, read on the forward strand.
GGTTTTTGGGTTTGAACCCCACATCAGGTTCCATGCTGACAGCTCAGAGCCTGAAGCCTACTTCAGATCTGTGTCCCTCTCTGCCCCTCCCCGACTCATGCTTGCTCTCTCTCTCTCAAAAATAAATAAATATTAAAAACTTTTTAAACATGGAGAACATTTTAAAAGTAGATGGTAGTAATAATAATACTTTTTAAACAACTTTTTAAAACAACTGAAAGTGTAGTTTCCCCCATCACCTCACCAGGTTAAGGTGTCTCATTCTCTAGAGTGAGCAGGGATGGTGCCATCTTCAGTGTCTGTGGTTTTGTCTAGAACCCACAAACTCTGGCCATTCAGTGTTAGAAAGGCACTCCAGACTTCAGATTGCCTCAGTTAGGATGTTGCAGTTAGAGGAGGCCTCCATGCACTTGTGGAAAAGCCAGGAGGAGAAATAGGCTACTTCTCTTTGAAGTGTGTGTCTGACAGCCTCTAGGCAAGGTTTGACTTGGAAGCTTGTTGAGATCTTGGAAATTATCTGTTTCAACTCCTTCATTAAATAAATGAGGAAACAAGCTCAGCGAAGTGACTTCGTGACCAAACCAGGAGCCCAGATTTCCAAACTCCAGGCCACTGGCTTTCTACTCTATTGCCATCCTTCTGAACGTGGGGTTTCTACTACAAGACTTTGGGGTCTTTATGTCAGAAAATTTCAGATTACTCATGAATAGTTCAGGTCTTTATTAGTCTCCTTAATTAAATACATGTCATTATAAAATATTAACGTTGCTATAAACTGTCACCCATCTTTGTTAAACATTGTGGACAGTTTATTGCCTTGGCAGTTCTGTTTCAAAAATCAGTAGTGCTTTTCCTTCAAGTCAAATCATACAAAATGCAGAAGGAATTGCTACATTAGTTGTAGGTGCTGAGACTAAAAGTATCATTCAGCACTAACTCTCTTAGATTGGCCTCTTAGATATGTAGCCACAGAACTAACTTTTAGTAATTCCAGTAGCGTTGAGGTCGTTAAAGACAAGTAAAAACAAATGAAACAGTTGATACATTAGTTTTCTATGTATTTTTTTTACACTTTCTTTTTTTTATTTCTCATTTTCTTTTATTTTTATTTATTTATTTTTTTACAAATAGTTTATTGTCAAATTAGTTTCCACATAACACCCAGTGCTCATCCCCACAAGTGCCCTCCTCCATGCCCATCCTCCCTCCCCCCCACATCCATCAGTCCTCAGTTTTTGTCAGCATTCAAGAGTCTCTCATGGTTTGCCTCTTTCCCTTTCCCCCACCATTTCCCCCCTTCTTCTCCCCCTTCTTCCTCAGTTAAGTTCCTCCTA
>NW_024080862.1:78509-101469 GCF_003009895.1 Hyaena hyaena
TTTTTCAAAAAACCGACTCTTGGTTTCATTGATCTGTTCAATTGTTTCTTTGGTCTCTATGTTGTTTATTTCTGCTCTAATTTTTACTATTTCTCTTCTTCTACTGGGTTTAGGGTGTTCTTGTTGCTCTGCCTCTAGTTCCTTTAGGTGAGCTGTTAGATTTTGGACTTGCGCTTTTTCTAATCTCTTGAAATAGGCCTGGAGAGCAATGTACTTTCCTCTTAGGACTGCCTTAGCCGCATCCCATAGATTTTGAATTGTGTTTTCATTTTCATTTGTTTCCATATATTTTTTAATTTCCTCTCTAATTGCCTGATTTGTATTTTTAATGATTTATACAACTTCATATATGTTTCTTGGGCTGGGATTAATTTACAGTATTAATCCCCATCCAGTCTTTAATCTGAGATGAAATATAGTAAGAAAACAGTTCTTGTGTCAGAGATCATGTTAATGGAGAAATTGTAATAGAATTAGTTACTTTTAAGTTCTTTGGCTTGAGAGCCAGGTGATTGGTAGGTAAATCAGCAAGTGTTCTAAAGGACTGGTTGCATACTGGGTAAGTGAGCGGGTCACTTTTCTGAGTTACTTGCAAGGCTCTTTTTTTCTTGAAGACTAAGTTTAGCATTATTTGGCATGTGCCTCGATCACCCAGGGCTTCAGAACCGGGAAGAGGACTTAGACGTTCCAGAATCCCAATTCCTACAAAAGCAGATGAAGTTTTATAACCTCCATTGTTGGTTTCTTTCATTCTTCATGTGCCTTTTCATGTGTTCTGTTGCATAAACTGAAGCCTACTTCCTCTTGCTTGTCACACTTAGAGGTAGAGAGCAGCTGTTAAGAATTCTTTTGGATAGCTCAAAAGCTAGATGCGACTCTCCCCATGTCTTCAGTCTGCATCCTCACAAGGTGCACTTTACATCTCTATGCCAATTTGGTTGCTCAGAAAATTAGATGAAAGGTAGGAAAGATAGTCAGTGGGCACTTGAATAATCCTTGCCAACGTAAAGTGAGAAGGATGCACCTATTGATTTTCTTTTCCTTTCACCTCTAACCACCGTCTCAGGTTCTGGAAATTGTCTGATCTTTAGCAGTCTGCTCCAGTTTAGGCTGTCTCCTAGGTCAGTGGGCCCCTGTTCGGCCAGAGGATAAGATCTGATAGCCATGTAAAGATACCACAGATAAATGATCTGGGGCTGTGGAGGGGGGAGTGAGTACCTCTCAAGTTGCTCTCTTCTAAAGAGTTTGTTGTGATCTGGATTCTGGCCCCCAGCCTTTCAGGCTCATAAGTTATTTGTAGTTGAGTCCACCAAGTGATTAGGTTATAAAAAAAAAAAAAAATAGGGTGTTCAAAACCCTAAACAGTAACCAGAATAAAAACTGGAATACCATGTCTGCTTTCCAGAGCACTGTGATCTCAGTGTTAATGACACCTAGGATACCGTATGTGAAATCTTAGGGTTTTTGGGGTACATGAATTTGGCCAAAGCAATGAGATCATCTTGAGGTCTGTCTGGGTTGCAGTGGAACTCTGTTGACTCCCCAGCCAAGCTGTGAGAGTACATGTTCCTTGTTTCTAGGATATTTTGATCTGACAGATTCAGTGCCTGTGACTGTTCTATGTGACATCTCTCTTACTCCACTTCTGCATCCCTTCTTACCTCTCCATTTCCAAATCATTCTTATCCTACAACTCTTGTCACTGTCTCTATTCTAGCCACCACTTTTCTGGTTGTCCTAATTATCATAATTCCAGGTTTTTAGTTGATGAGATTGCTTCCTGCTGACACATAGATCAGCACCTAAATTTATTATCCTATTAGCAGCTAATCTCATTCACAGAGTCTTAGAATCACTTCCTAACTCCATCTGGGCTTCACCTTCCAGCGTTCTAGCCACTGGCTACAGTGGTAACCCTTGGGGGCAGGGGAGAGGATGATTTCCAGGAGATTCTTACTTTATGCAAAACTCCTAAGGTACATATAAGTAATGAAGTGGAAGCCAGCTCACCTGGGGACACATTACAGTTTCTCCCATGTTCTGAACAAAGCCTTTGGGATCATCTGGAAAATATGAAACTCATAGTCTGAAGCAAAGCTCAGTTAGCCCCACAAAACATCCCTTCTTTTCCTTGAAGTGCAGTGATTCCCTGCAGGGAATGTGAGGTCTGCTCTGCTGCTCTCTTTACAAGCCATTGTAAGATTGAACCAACAACTTGCTTCCCACATTTTAGCTTACTCCTGGCATAAAGCATAGCACCTCTTAGCTCATTCATTTTCAGCTGGTGAGACATCCTGACACAAGGTCTCTTTTGGTGACACTTGTTTCTAGTCTGCCATTGTTCCCGTAGATTTATCTGGGTCCCTAAATGTATGGTTTATGTAGTTCAACCCTCTCATTCAGTGAGTGTTTGCTAGGGCCCAATCAGGCCCTGGGCTGGAGGCTGAGGAACAGAGAAAAAGGCAACTCAGTCTCCCAGATCTCGGTCTGTATTTAATAAACCAGTTCTCTGGGTTATTGAGGTTATCTTTTCTTAAATAGCTTTCTAGAATGTTTCTTCAGAACAGCATATAATTTCTATATCAAAATTTTTCTCAAGAAAAATGCTGAACTTTGCATATTTTCCTCCAGAAAAAAAGTGTGACTCTTTATGTCATTTCTAGTACTATGAAACAGGGTGGAAATGTGGTTCTGAGTAAGAAAATACTTTTATTTTTGCAGGTCTTATCATTTCTCTGCAGCTTCTCCGTGGAGACATGGAACAGATTAGGAGAGAAAATCCCATGATATTTAATAGGGGATTGGCAATTACAAGAAAACTGGGATTTCCTGATGTCATCATGCCAGGTAGGCCACACTTCTTGGGGCTGGGTTGGGAGACGGGTTAGAAGGATGGAGTCCGGTGCTCCTCTCATGAGCAGATGGTAAACTGTGATGTGGAGGAGCCCTGCAGCCATTAAAAGCCTCTCCCAAACAAGGTTGCTGACTACAATCTGGAGTCAGTGGCTCCTTTGTTGGCATCTTTTCCAGAAGCCACCACATCATATCCACCAACATGACATCTGCAACATGACAATCCAGCAGATGGGCTTTGTTGTCTCCTGTAGAGACTTGAGTGGTAGGAACCAAGGAAGGGCTGGGGGAAGGGGGGGAGGATGCCTTATACTTTCTTCTCTTCCATTACATTTGTTAGAAAATTGACTCATAAGAACTTCCTCTTTAAGGCGAAGAACATACCAAATATGTGCCTATAATATTGATGAATCCAATTCATGCAGGAAAAGCAGATATATTTTGATGTATCAGAAAACAAATAGGGCAAATGGTATAAGTTAGGCACTAGGTAAGTACTACGTAGACAGTTTCTCAGGAATTGGCTCTCTATTCCCATCTAATGCCCAATGGAGCCAGGGCAGAAAGTGGGAATGCATCAACCGTCACATTTTATTCTAGCAGGTCAGTCCCAGGTTCACATTTCCTAGTCAGGCAGGTACAGGCAAAGCATCCAAAGTAGATCAAAACAAGCCGTCAAAGTCACGGGAGCCATAGGGAGTGAGGGAAGGACAGGCATCACTCAGATGGAGGGCAGGTGTTCTGATAAGCAGAGAAGATGTGAACAAAGAGAGGGAAATCAGAACAGGCAAATAGCTGGTTTTCTGAATGGATTATAGGAGTAAAGGACCTACCTTTTCCATTGAGTTTTAATGACCTGGTAAAAGCTTGTTTGCTTCTGTTTGAAAGAGCCAGGGCAGGCCAGACTGAACTGATTGTCACCATTCTACATATCAGCTATTTGGAGTTCTTCATGGTGTTCTAAATCCCCTTGCTGGAAATATTTGTCAGCATAAACCCAAAGGGGACTGTGGCCTAAGCACAGAGAAGGCCCATGTAAGGGATTCTAGCTGCCTTCCAACTTCCCACACTATGCCTGGACTTGTTTTATGTCACCTGCATCCCCCACCCATAGACACTGTGAATGCAGAACAAGCTGCTGTGAACAGCCCCCATCTCCTGCTCATGCACACAGAAGAATCTGTGTGGGATTCTAGGCCACTGAATCAGTTCCATGTTTCTCTTTAAATGCTTGGGAGACTTTATGCTTATGAAGGGCCTCCATCTGACTGTTGGAGAACAATGTCCTTCACAATGTCCTCACACCATTCCTCAGCCCTGGTTATTAGGACAAGAAGAGCCCAGGCATAGTCCTGGGTCCTTGACGAAATGTCATGGAAGAAAGAAGAAGTGGTTACCAAAATTGATCTCATGATTTTGTTTTTAAGTTAGATACCCAGGCTCATGAGATGGAATCATATATTCTAAGAGATATATTTAAAGTCCTTCCTTTCTTTTAAGAACTTGTTAAGATTTGGACATTTGGACATTTCCTTCCTCTTAGCCTTCATAGAGTATTAAAACCAAGTGAAGAGAGACTAAAAAGGAACAAAACTCAGTGAAAAAAATTCTTAAGCAAAGTTTGATTTCAAGAGTTATGTTGTCCAACCCTCATCTATGGAAAGAAATCTTCTTGTACAGCACCCTGCATCTCTTTGCATCATTGACATAAAGTCTTATAAAGGACTTCTGGGTATGCTAGACATGTCTGGGGAAATCAGCTGTATCAGGCATTGGTAATGCAGGCTGACATTAAGGGAGTTTTCCCTCCCCCCTGGGCAGCTAAGGGGCCATTCATATCATTCGCCCCCACAGGGCTCAGACACAGGGCAATCGTGGGAGGTCCACGACAGTCCTGTATGTATGCTGCTTCCAGGGTTGTCTGCCTTTGAGTACTAAGCGCTAGAACTGAAAGTAAGGATTGATTCACAGTCAGGAAGCAGTCCTTTGTGCATAATCTGTCTCCCTCTCTACTCTTCTTCCCCCTGAAGAAAGACTTTTTTGCAGATGGCCACTCCCAGGGTTGTGAGGTAACAACTGATTGACAGACCTCTTAATGCACTCCAAGATCTCATCAGAGTGGGTTTGCCATTCTCAGGCCTGGTCATAGGGCTGGCCTGCATGTATTACTGGTGCAACAGTAACAGTGTGCAGGAATGTTTTACATTGCAGTTCCCTATCTAGGGAAATCGTGTAGCCAGAACTCCCTTGATGAGACTCCCATGGCCATCCATCCACCTGCAGCTGATCCATCTTTCCCTTGTAGGAGTATTGCATCTGGGCCGTAGCAGTCCTTCAGTCCTTACGGTGCTGGTGTGACCAAATTACAAGAAGTTGCAACTTCTTGCCACATGGACATATATACGAGAAATGAACAAGGCAATGAATTATGTCAGTAACTGTGAGCATTTCAACACTTAAGTAAAGAAATTAGAGTAAATGGAAAAAGTATTATTACTCATAAACTATGATTCTTATTTTAAAACAGCATTTGATAGAAATTTCCAGGCACTCATATATAGAGGTCTTTTTTGTCAGAATGGCCCAGATAGGGCTTTCTCAAAGTATATTGACAGAGCTTAGAGCTTTGAGTTACAGAGTTCAACCAGGCTCTAGCCACACCAGTATCCAACATACCATCTTGTAAATGGTCTCTCTGATGGTCTCCCATTGCTTTCCATGGGTGTGTACATACACACCATGTGACTGCTATGAACAGGAAATGTGCTATTCTGCCACAGCTGAGGTCCTGACTATACAGCCATCCAGCTCTGCTCATGATCTGTGGTAGCAAGCAAGAGGCAAGAATGCTGTTGCTGGTGCCCCAGGAGGTCCCAGAAAAGGCACACTCCAACCCAGGAGATGACATTCTAGACTATAGAAGAACAAAATAGATACGGGAATTTATGCCTAATTTTGAAACTAAGCATTCACAGCCTTTATTGGTTGGTCACCATATTCCTGAGGGTATGTCTTCCTTCTCTCCAAACTCACTTAGTTCAGTTCAAAAGCTAATAACTCCTTTCCTAGATTTTTTTTTTTCAAGAAAATGAGCAGGAAAGACTAGAGTAGGACAGGTGTTCCAGGTGAACAAGTTGGAGTTAACATTGTTTCCAGTAAAGTAACTAAAATAAAACTTTAAAGAGAACTGCTGGCCAAAAGACTATAAACTGAAAGGAATGATTTAAAATCTTTTGCTCAAGAAGGGGCTATGCTCTCCTGCAGACCGTGCCCAAGCCAGCAGAGCCGGGACCACCTCCTACATTCCTCTGGAATTCTTAGCTTTCCTGGAAAGCCTGTTCCTCAGAGTCAGTAGGAGTACAGAGTTCTGTCATGGCTCAGTGAGAATTACTTGTTTTAATTTGTTTTCTAAGTCTTGAATTTTTAAGGCTTTTCATTTACTGTGGGCAATATGGGACAGGTTTCATATGAGTTTTTTTAAATGGTCTTCGTCTTGGTAGAAGAAACCTGATTTTGAGTTAATATGCTCTGGCTGAGGGCTAGGTTTTTCCCAAAGCAGTAGTTTTCCAGCATTAGTATGTATCCAAGTCACCTGTAGGGCTTGCAGAAACAAACTGCTGGGCCCACCCCCAAGAGTTTCTAATACAGTAGGATTGGAGTGGGACCCAACAATTTATAGTCCTTACAAGCTCTGAGATGATGGTAATCTTGCTAGTGTGGGACCCCTTTTGAGAACCATGTCCTAGAGAGGACTCTGCCTTAGGGAGGCTTTGTCCCTCCCTAAGTCAGACCTGACACAAATATTGCTCTCTGGGTTGCTCCAAACTTGCCCATTAGAAGGCAGCTCTACAGGCATGGCATCCTTCTAGGGGACCCTCTGATTCTTGCTCTTGTGCTTAGAAATACACTCTGCCCTTTGCTTTGACTCTTGATAAAAAGTGCATGCTTCATCACCGACCTGCAAGTGATTTTTTTTTTTTTCTCTCTTTTCCTGTTTGTCTTAATTGTTCTTGTCTCTCTCTGTGCTGTCCCCTCATTCTTGCCCCTTTCTTTCTGGTGCAGAGATGAAGATAGTTGGGTGTAAGTTCCTGCTTTTGTGTGCCCTGTCTGCTTTTTGCCTGCTTTGTTTCCATCTTCATTTGTTTCATGGAATGTTGCAATACTTGGGTGGGGTATCATGTACATTATTAATCCTTCATCAGCCTCACCTTTTGGGGTAACTGACATAAAAAAAAGAAGCTACTAGCCCAACCTAGAAGACTGTGTATTACTTTAGGTGTTAATTAAGATCTGAGGAAACTAAGAACATAGTGGAATGTTTAGAAACTTTAACAAGTCCCAGGTGTGTAGCTACAGGGAAATATTTGTATGAGACACTGAAAAGAAAATGAGTAGTGCTTATCCCAGACTATACAGAATCAGAAAGGTAGAAAGCTGCTCTTTTCAGCTCTGTTGGACATGTCTCACACAAAAGACAAACACAGAGACATGACTTTTGAAAGAAAGCTCTCCTCAGGGAGAGTGATAAAAGTATTTACCACAAGTAGTAGTGGTCAGTCTGTCAAATGAGGCTTTGGCAATATCTAAGGGATGATTTAGGAATGATCACATCTGGTCTGACAACAGGTTGGAAGATCATTACATCCTTGACCCAAGAAAGGAATACCCATATGTAATGATGTCAGACCGTGCCCATTCTTGTCTTCCTATTAGAACAGGGAACATCACTGACCTTGTAACAGTAGAAACCAGTAGAAGTGTGACACTGAAGACATGATTTGAAGGTAAAATACCCTTGAGTATATTTCTTTACCCCAGTTCCTTTCTCCAGCAGCAACTGTTGTTAAACATTTTCTTCTGTAAACATCCTGAGATAGTCTATGCACATACCGTGTTTCATTTTTGTTTTAATTTCTTTCTGTGCAAATGATAGAACACTGTGCCCATTGTCCTGAGCTAAGAATTCTTGCAAATTGTTTCATGTTAATCATGTGGGACCACCTCTGTTTTGTCATTGTTTTTAATGGGTGCATAAGGTTCTACTTTCTGGGTGTATCACAATTTTTGTAGCCCTTTCTTGTATGTATTTAGATTATTTCCAGTCTTTTGTTATTACAATGATTCAAAATAAATATCCTTGTATTAAAAAAAAAAAGAAAAGAAAGTAAAGAACCTGTCTTTCTTGGATACTCTGAAGAATTCCCCCAAGAGTCTTTTTTTGGGGGAGGGAGAGGCCTCTTCTTTAAAATAGCAGGCACCTGGGTGGCTCAGTCAGTTGGGCGACAAACTTCCACTCAGGTCATGATCTCGCAGTTCACAAGTTCAAGCCCCACATCAGGCTCTGTGCTGACAGCTCAGAGCCTGGAGCCTGCTTTGGATTCTGTATGTCTCTCAATCTGCACCTCCCCTGCTCATGCTCTCTCTCTCTTTCTCTCTCTCTCTCTCTCAGAAATAAATATTAAAAAATAAAATAAAATAAAAACTACAACAAAATAAAACATTGGTCATATGCCTGAAATTGTCTAAGTCGAATGGTTGTTAATGTCTCCATATCTCCATGATGCTGTCAGGGGATTTCACCTTATTCTACAAGAGATAAAATCGGTGCCATCCTGAGCAGGCTGCTGTGTCTGCTGAGAGAAGGTTAGTTCTAGTTTCACATGGTCTTAAGGGAAGGAAAGCACTATTCCTCCTAATCCTATCTAGAAGTAGATAAGGTATAAATAAATAATACAGTGTTAAATACTAGTATCCTTGAACCCAAAGCCTCCTAATGTATAACTAACTTCTACAGAAGGAACATGAATGTAATAAAGAGTCCAAATAAGACTGAGTACCCAAACCTGTGTCAGCTGTCTTGGATTATTTCTCCTGGGATGGAATTCCACATAGGCTAGAACCATGTAGCCCCAAAATTCCTAGTAAATCTGGGATATCTGGCAGGAGATTCTGTTGCTAGAAGATGCTCTGGTGGCCAAGCCAGACCTCAGAGGTTCTGAAACCTCTCCAGAGACTGCTCTCAGAAGAGATGTGCAAACACACTGTGAGCTTTGTTTCTCCAGTGTCATACTAGGATGTAGGGCTTCAGAGGATCACACCTGGGCAGTGAGATGTCCAGTTCTCTGTCACTGCTGGATGCTCTGTCACAGTGCTTTCAGCCCCCTAAGATTTCTGATAGCTGAAGAACACTTTCCTTCTAAGACTTCCCACTCCATAAAGACCCCAGAATGTTTCAGGCCAATCCCTGACATAATAAGGTGGTTTCAGGTTCATTACCTTGCTCCTTCCTAGCAGCTGCTTATATAGACTTACAAGAGTCTGTATTTTTGATGTGTAGTTGCAGCATAGTAAAACTGTTCTTGACACATAAACACCCAAGCCAGGTATCAGGAAACTATAGTCCCTGGGCCAAATCCAGCCAGCAGCCTATTTTTATACCACCTCCCATCTAAGAATGTTTTTTCACATTTTAAAAGGGTTGTGAAAACAAAGAACATGTAACAGAGACCTCTGTGACCCCAAAAGCCTAAAATATTTACTATCTGGCTTCTTACAGAAAAAGTTTGCCAACTCTGCCTACTTTTAAGTCCCTAGTTCCCTGGCAAGCAGCTATACTAACAGCTGGCTACTCTGAGGCCCTCATACAAGAGCAACCTCACTCATTCATCTTTCCATTCAAGAAACTCTGTTGCATGTCAACTGAGCACTAAACACTCAGAGATATAAGGCATTGCTGATGCTATTAGGTTCTCTGCTAACCTTGGGAAGCAGAGGACATCTACTAAAAGAGGCAGGGTTGCCCTCAATAATACCTGCTCCCACATCCTGCCAAAAAACCTCTCCCTTCCATATCCCTCTCAGCATTCCTCTGTTATGCTTAAGAGCTACCTAGCCTCCAACACCCAGCCAAATTCATCAGCAGCTTCCCAGCAAACCCCCATAGTCTGGCTCCCTGGCATTAAGCCCTGGAGAACATCAGAATTGCCTGGTGATTTTTGGTTTTGTTTAATGTATGTACACAAGCCCCACCCAAGACCAACTGGAATCTCAAATGGTAGATATTAGAAATCTAGTTTTATTAAGTTTCCTAGGTGATTAGAATACAGCCATCCACCCAGTGTTCTGCAAACCTCACAAACCACTACTGAGGCCTTCTCTTTCCCATCCTCATTGTAATGTGCCTGTCCTCATCCCTCTCCTGGTAATATTTCCTTGCAACTGGCACTAGAGTTTATAGGAGCCTCCTGGAGAGAGTGGCTTAACCCAAACGCATGATTCCAGTATAGGCTTTGTGAACATGTAACATGTAACTTCAGGGACAGCTGAAGAGCAGGGAACCTTGGAGGCTATCTGACCCAGGCCTGGGTCATTAGATCCCAGGAGCCTTTCACATTGGCTGCTTCTTGGGTTTTCTCCTAGTTCTAGGAGAATTAGTAGAGAGCTCTATTTAAATGATCCCCCAGAGAGCTTTAGGCAAGAAGGCCCCAGCAACATTAACTACCACAGTTCTCGAAATTGAGGCCATAATTTGTAAAATTGCAACCCATAAAGCGGCCTAATACCTATTCTGCTGAGAATAGCTCTGGTTTAGGCAAGTCTGTTCTCCAAATAAAGAGCAGCAAAAGATCTGATGAAATCAAGCTGCTTCAGTCTGTAACTCAGAGGGTATGTTTACTTGCATTGATAAATTGTCTCAGCAAGATATCGCTAAAGGCATTCTGCTTAAATAGAAAATTTTAAAAGAATGAAAACTGTAGGAATATCTATCTCAGCCCTTCCATTTGAAATTGGCATTTTGATTTAAAATACCCCAGAGGAGCTGCCCAGAAACCATGGGCTCACTCTATATAATCAACACGGGCCAAATTCTGTCATCATCAGTCTCCAAGATAATGCCCACTTTTGTATGAATATTCTGTATCATATATTGCTAGGAAAAACTTACATGTTTCATTTGAAAGATGTTCATTTATGGTTAACTGTTGTGTAGAGCCATGGAAATTTAAAATATTTATACAGGCTAGAATATTGCTGGTAGCCAGTATCTGCTTTTACAAGTCATGTGGATTACCTTGAGAATAACTTCTAGAGAGTGCTGGTTTAAATCAGAGTAATAGTTAAACAAAGTACCTATTCTTAGGATTAGACATTAAAATTCTCTAGACTATTCACTTTATGCCAAATCAGCCTAGAAATTTAATAATTATTTAAATTCCATAGAAGAGCTAATGTGTAAATAAAAGACTTTTATCAAAACAAGGCTCTAAGATGTCTGTTTCAGTTGTTAAAAATTTGGGGTGCCTAGGTAGCTCAGTTGGTTAAGCGTCCAGAATCGGCTCAGGTCATGATCTCATGGTTCGCGGGTTCGAGCCCCGCATCGGGCTATGTGCTGACAGCTAGCTCAGAGCCTGGAGCCTGCTTCAGATTCTGTAACTCCCTCTCTCTCTGACCCTCCCCTGCTCATACTGTCTCTCTCTCTCTCTCTCTCTCTCTCTGTCTGAAATTTAAAAAAAAACTCAAGGTGTAACCAACTTTTATTTGTCCCATTATAATACCAATTGCCTTTAGTTCCCATTTAATTTTGACTTTTACTTTCAGGAATGATTTATTCAGCTTCTGCCCTTATGGTAGCAAACTGATTTAAGTTTCCCTTCTGCTTTCCTTTCCTACCCTACCTGCACACCTGAGTGCTATTTTAATGATATGCTAGGAGGGCCCAGAGTTGGACGCAGAGATGTCCAAAGGAGGCAGATTAAAGTCCAGACTCATGAAAATTCAAAGTAGAGGCTTTTATCAAACCAGGAGGGAAGTCCATGTGAACTGCAAGTATAAACACCCTCTAGGCTGTCCTACCTATTCAGCAGTCAGTTGCATTTGTATGTGATTTTCAAAACATATTTTCCTTTCCCTTCATGGTAGCCTCAGGGCTATTTGGGGAACAAGATGTTTTTCACACATTAGAGAAAGTTCCCTGGGCTGTGAGAGAATAATTAATTGCTTCTCATTGACTGCTCTTCCCCCACTTATGCTGAAGTATATTGAGAACTTCATTATGCAACCAAATAACCATGGCTGCACTCCTAGTATAGTAAGGCCACTTAAAGAATAGAAGGTCTGGTCATGAAAACCTCCAAAGCCCAATATATATGAGAGTTCTAGTCTATCATGTTTCATGCATAAGAGACACTAAGACACTTACACAAGCAGAAGGGTAGCCTGTGTAGAAAAAAGAGCCATCATCATGTATCTGACCAAAGCAGAAAGCTTACCTGCATACCAAAAACAGTATCTGTTTATGTCATTGTGATTCCAGGTAATGAACATTTTTAGCTGTATCAGTTTTGCTAAGAACTGAGGTAGAAAGAATGTTCTGAATTGACTTGCTTTGCAAGTTAGTCTTTCCGTCACCTCTCAGTTGAATTCTTCATGCTGCTAGCACATCTTCACTTTGACCTTACATGTTTTCCTTTACCATTTTTTTCCTTTGAACTTCTTTTTCCCAAGGGACTTTACATTGTTGTTGTTGCTGTTGTTATTGTTGCTGCTGTTGTTGTTTTGAAAGTCAAAATAACCTTCTTTAGAATGTATGAATAAAACTGGTCATGTTACAAACTTAGAAGCTTAAAGCAGCCTAAATGAGCTCTTCTTCTACAAGAATAGACAATCCCATTCCCCTAAAAAAGGCAGATGTGGTCATTTCTTAGGTCATTTCAGCTTGTGGTTTGGGCTTCTCCTGCCCAGTCTCGAGCAGCAGATATTGGCAAAGTGGGCAGAAGTCAGAGCACAGGGAAGGAACAAGAGCACAACAGATTGTCACCAATTCTTTAGCACCTGTGCTTCTGGAAAGTCATCTGCTTCCAGAGCACTTGCAACACAGAAGGAAAAAAAATGACAGTCCAGTGACCTCTGTCTGGCACTCCAGCAAGGGATGGGATTTGGAGCTAAGCCTCCAGAAGGAAAAAGTAGTATATCCCCTAGTCAGACTCAGAAGGGTTGTGAGTTGGAAAGAAGAAAACCTATAAAAGAAAAAGGAAACCTTTTTTTTTTTTTTTTTTGAGGAAAAGGCAGAGTGATTAGTAGTTATGCAGTAGACATAATTAAATATTACTCCTGTTGATTCTAAAGTCTTCCCCCTTTGGAAGGCTTAGATTTCACCCATTCTCCTGGAGGGTAGAGAGACTGAGTAGTCACCTGTAATACAAAAGAAGATTCTCTGACTCACTTTTTCCCACCCTGGACAAGGTGTGGTGAACACCTTTAGAATTTAGACTTAGAGAGCACCTGACTAACCACCCTGAGTGCTGCTGCACTGATATCAGTAGAATGTCCACCGTTATTAACCAAGCTTGCAATGCTCTGAGCACCCACCTCAACCCCAGAGGATCCCAGTGCTAGCCTGGTCCTCCATACAAATAGGGCAGTGTGGCTTCTGTGGTCATGAAGACATGACATTTCTCTCCCCATAGGCGATATCCGCAATGACCTGTACCTAACCTTGGAGAAGGGGGATTTCGAGAGAGGGGGAAAGAGCGTACAAAAGAATATTGAAGTGACCATGTATGTGCTTTATGCAGATGGAGAAATACTGAAGGTAAGACTTGCCAGTCAGTTTGGAAAGGAGGCTAATCCTATAATAATTCTAATCAGTCTATGGACTTTATTCAGAGACCCATTCTTAGGCAGACTGCTCAGATCATCGCGTATGCATTCTCTGCCTTTTCTTCAAGGAAACCCTGCAGCATGCTTTGATAATGACTTCGTGTCACAAAACCTTTTTAGAAATTCTTCCCAGTCTGACCTCAATCCTTCCTGCTCCAATTTAGACCTATTCCCTCTAGTTGTGTCCTACATGTTACTTTTTCTTCAATTCTGTCTAGCATCAAGCTGCCTACTTTTGGTAACTGT
Source organism: Hyaena hyaena (assembly GCF_003009895.1). Taxonomy (NCBI): domain Eukaryota; kingdom Metazoa; phylum Chordata; class Mammalia; order Carnivora; family Hyaenidae; genus Hyaena; species Hyaena hyaena. Next base: position 92,268 of record NW_024080862.1, read on the forward strand.
TATTAGGTCCTACTCTTTCTGTTCCTTAAGCTAATAAAGGTAATAAAAAGTTGCTCTTTGGTCAAGGGTGGGGCTTAGGCACTCACTTGCTGGTACCAAGTTTTGTGACAAGGAACAACAGACTCAGGTTCTAAAAGATTATTTCCAGCCAATGCCAGTACAAGGATGCAAATATATCTTCTGTCACTCTTCATTCAAAGTGAAGACCTGGAGTGCTGTTTTTCCATTGTCAGTATGTCAGTATTTCCCTCAGTCATGTCATGGTGAAGTCATGTCATATCAAGACAAATAACAAGCCATCATTTGCATAGCACTTGACAGAAGGCAAGTCACTCTTTTATAGACCTTGTTCCTGTATGTTGACAATAGCCTTGTGAAGTAGGCAGAACAGGAATGGTTATCTACATTTTACAGAAGGAAATAGGTAAAATTAGTCAAAATCATCTCCCAACGCTAGAAATAAATGGAGGAGATGGTTTAATTGGTGGTAGAGGCACCAATTTGTGTTTCATTTTAAAAAACTCACCTCAAAGACTAAGGCGTGTCCATTGTTTGCATGGATAATGCCAAGGCCATCAGAGCTGTCAGCTGCTCAGACTACCCTTATGCAGATAGGGAGCTTCTCCTGACTATATTGCCTACAACTTCCTGTCTTCCAGGAAGTTAGGACTACATCTTCATGGCAGTATTTGGAAATAAGGGTCAAGTTAAATCTGGTCTGCCTTGTCTATAGCCAAAGGCATTCAGCCAAGGGCAACCTAAAATGCCAGTGCAACATTGTGGTAAGGAAGATTAGAAAACAGACTCTCTCCACTTTATATATTAATTAGTTTTCTAACTAGGTAAAGTGCTATATACAGTTGACTTCTGTGGAGTTTGTTGTTTCCTTTAGTAATGAGGATGAAGAGCCTATGTTAGTCATTCAGATACACTGTTCAGTTTCCCTCTAGTTTATTGAACAGTGTGTATGGTTACTTCTGCCCCATGGAAAAAGCGCATTGTTGACTGTTGATTCCTTATGTCATTTGACTGCTGATTCCTTATGTCATTTACACAGTTGTTTCCAAAAGTATTGAGTTTAAGTCAAATCAATTTTCTCATCTTGTAGATTTGGCCCAGTGAGAAAATAAGACTTGCACAAAAGAGAACGTGTCCTAGTGACATAGGGAAACCCAGGGGCTTCCTCCAGGAAGATCATACTTTATTTTGCTTCTCTCTTCCAGGATTGTATAAGCTTGGGTTCAGGAGAGCCAAATAGGAGTTCCTACCACTCCTTTGTCCTCTACCACAGTAATAGTCCTCGCTGGGGAGAAATTATCAAATTGCCCATCCCCATTGACCGGTTCCGGGGCTCCCACCTGCGCTTCGAGTTCAGACATTGTTCCAGTAAGTGAAACTTCTCTCCACATTCCTTAGAGGATATGAATGTTCTGTTGTCTCAGAGCTCTTTTCTCAGAAAGGGAATTAAGAGGGTTCTTATGGTTGGGGCAATAAAATGAGGAGTTCTGAATAAATGGGTACTCAGAGATGGGGTGTCAAGAGAGGCTGTTCTTTATACAATGACTCAAAGCCAAAAAAGGTCTGGTACTCATCCTTCCTTGTGTCTGGTCCAGACACTGGATAATTACCAGTGTCATCCTCCTCTGGATGTTTCCTGTTTATATATTAAACTGTTCTTTAAAGGGCCTCTGGATTCTCAAGACTACCAGTCTAGTTTCTCTTTGGGTCTAGTTAGCCTGTGTATCTTGGGATATAAGTGGAAATTCAGTCTAGTACATTTCTCATCATTCCTGCAGTCAGGTAGCTACCTAATTAATGAAAGGAAGGGACAAAGAAGTAAAGAATGTAAGTGATAAGCACAAGGGGAATTTCTGTTAAAATGCAAAGCGGGGATCAAAAACAACTAACACTTAGCTCTGGTTGCAGCAAAGGACAAAGGGGAAAAGAAACTCTTTGGCTTTGCATTCTCACCCCTGATGCGGGATGATGGCACCACTCTCTCAGATGACATCCATGAGCTCTATGTGTACAAGGTATGGAGGCTGGCTGTCTCTCACCTCAGCCCTCACACTCCTGAGGCCACTCTCACATATGGTTCTGAGTCAGGCGGCTTTCAGTGGGCAGGCCAAAAGATCCAAGGTAGTATGCTGGTGGATGACAGCAGGACAGCTGTGGGCAAGCTTTTGACTTGTAACTATAGTGGCCTTCCTCCCACAAGTAATGCCAGCAGGTCCTTTGTCCCCCACCTCCCACTCCACAAGTAATGGAAGCCTACTACCAGCTCCTTCGTGCCATTGACTAGTACATTCAGAGACCTGCCATTTGAGATCACGGTTTTGTCAGCTATCACAGCACAGTTGCCACCCAAAGTTGCCTCCACAGCACATGGAGGCCACCTGCCCCATCATGTTCTCTTTAAAAGGTGTGTGAGCCATTCTGGGGAGTTTCTGAACAGAAACCACTCTTCTAAGAGGACCTGAGGCCCAAGATCTGGCCTCAGGAAGAGGAAAGCAAACATCAACATCAAAAAACCTGTGACCTGAGCTTTGCACATGACATGGTTCAGGAAACATTCTGTGTTCTCTACCTTTGCCTACAGTGTGATGAGAATAGCACATTTAACAACCATGCTCTGTACCTGGGCTTGCCCTGCTGCAAAGAGGACTACAATGGCTGCCCTAACATCCCCTCCAGCCTCATCTTCCAGCGCAGCACCAAAGAGTCTTTCTTCATTTCCACACAGCTCTCCTCCACCAAACTCACCCAGAATGGTAGGTGATGGTACCTGCAGGGTGCTGCCTTCCCTGTCATCAGTGACTGTTTCCATGTTGCTGATGCATGCTAAGGGAGACAGAAATCAACTGCTGTTTCATGCCACAGTGAAGGCATTAGTTTCATCTGAAGTTGAAGAAACCACTTGGTAATAGCAGCCTGTAAGGTTTCTCATGGTTTTATTAGCCCCAGAGTTTCAGATTTCACAGATGTATCTTTGGCCTTGATGTCAGCACTAAAGAGGCTGTTGTAATGTTTGAAGCTACTTCTCTTCCTCCAGATTCCACCTGTCCTTGGCAGGGAGAGTCTGGGCTTTTTACGTGTCCTTGGCATAGCCAGTGTTCCCTATCTTTGGGGCTTGCTTTGTAGTGGACCTCCTTGCTCTGCTGAAATGGAAGGCTTTTCCAGACCGGATCATGGACATACTAGGGCGGCTGCGGCATGTCAGTGGAGAAGAAATTGTTAAGGTATGACTTCCTGTAATTCATAAATGCTACCTAAGTAAGAATCTGGGAAGAAGGTCTTACTTCACCTTGATTTCTACCAGTATGTCTCTAAGACCATTTCTCAAAATATAATTAGATGAGTAGGACTAGAGTTCTTTTTCTTTTTCTTTTTTCAGTTAGCTTCTTTTTTTAAAGTAGGTACATCAGGTTTACTACCTTTTAGAAACTAAGTTTTAAATCCTATTTTCTGACTTGTTTTTCTTCCTGGAAAGTAAAACAATAATTAGAAATACACCCTGTGCTTTGTGCTGCTTCCTCTTCCTTCCTTAGGTCTCTTTCTCATTTTCCTTATTTTAACCCTTTTACCACAAACCTGGCCTGAAGTCTTTCTGGCTCTACTCACTTGATTATCTAAAAGAACTCTAAATGCTCTCCATTAACTTGTAGCTGCTGTTTTTGCCCAGTCTCTCACTTACAGTCCATACCAGAGACCCTTCCCTACTTCCTGCCTCAGCTGCTTTCTCTAGGTACCTTTGTGACATTTTCCATCTGTGGCCTGGGCAGGCTGACAGCAGCACTACCAGTCCCCATTTGTCTTCTGTAAGGCTTCTCTGTCCACCCAGTTTAGCTCAAGAAAACTCCCAGGCACCTCCTGATTGTGAAAGCCCTGCAGAAGCCCTGTGGGATTCTGCACAATGGACTGAAGTCTGCTGAGGAAAGTGGAGGTGCTTTTGATGATCAACAAGACCAGTGGAATATAGAATAGACACTAAATTTCAGGAAGGCAGCTTGTCATCAGTGAGCATTCTTAGCTCTGTCATTATAATTATCAAATAAATTAGCAAAGATACCCTATCTGTACTTTCATTTTACAGCTCCATTGACTCAGTAACACACAACATGTCTCCAAATGAGAAACAATTTTAAAGTCTGTATACATCTGTGTATTTTTATGAAGTTTCATCTGAATTTTGTTTAAATCAGTTAATCAGATATCATAAATTTAAAAAAAAAACTCTTAAACAAGCTAATATTAGTTTTTGAAGCTTAAGATCAGTTTATTCTCAGGGCATATTTTTCTTCTAAATATATTCAGTATTGCACTGTATTTTAATTAAAAAACAAAAATAAAATAAACATATTAAAAATATCAATTATCAGGCAAGGTATTACGAAAAGTCTATGATTTTTTTTGAGAGAGAGAGAGAGAGAGCAAGCAAACATGAGTTGGGGGAGGGGCAGAGGAAGAGAGAGAATCTTAAGCAGGCTCCATGCCCGGCATGGAGCCCAACACAGGGCTCAATCTCTCAACCCTAAGATCAGGACCTAAGCAAAAATCAAGAGTCAGACACTTAACCTTGACTGAGCCACCCAGGTACCCCAACGTCTGATCTTTTTGAAGCTGAGTAGTATTGTATTCCTGATAAGAGACTGTCTTATGAGCATATCTGCTTTTAGCATCAATAATTGACCTCAAACCACCAGAAGAGAGTGTGAAAAGAATCTGCTAGCATTTTAAAATTTTATTTTTATTTTTTATTAGAATATTTCAAACACACACAAAACAAAATAGTATAAAGAGCCCTACGTGTATCTGTCACCTAGCACCAACAGTCGTCACCCTATGGGGTGATCCTGCCCATCAACACTGCCATCCAAACCTTCCACCTTAGACTTGTTTTATTTATTTTTTGAATATAATTTATTGTCAAATTGGTTTCCTTACAACACCCAGTGCTCATCCTAACAAGTGCCCTCCTCAGTGCCCATCACCCACTTTCCCCTCTTCCCCACTCCCCATCAACCCTCAGTTTGTTCTCAGTATTTAAGAGACTTGTTTTAAAATAAGCTGTAACTTGGCAAAGAGAAAGAATGAAATCATGCCATTTGCAGCAACGTGAATGGAACTGGAAGGTATTATGCTGAGTGAAGTAAGTCAGAGAAGGACAGATATCATGTTTTCACTCCTAGGTGGATCTTGAGAAACTTAACAGAAGACTATGGGGGAAGGGAAGGGGAAAAAATAGTTACAAACAGAGACGGAGGGAGGCAAATCATAAGAGACACTTAAATATAGAGAAGAAACTGAGGGTGGATGAGGGGCATGGGGGAGAGGGGGAAATGGGTGATGGGCATTGAGGAGGACAATTGTTGGGATGAGGACTGGGTGTTGTATGTAAGGAATGAACCATGGGAATCTACCCCAAAAACCAAGAGCACACTACACACTGTATGTTAGCCAGTTTGACAATAAATTATATTTAAAATAATTACGTTGTAAACCTTGTATCATTCAATTGCCTTTTGACCAACAGAATGTTAGATTTTATTTTGAAAGACTGTCAGTATCCTTGAGTATTATTCTTTCCCTTAGATTTTGCATCTTAGGAAGAAAAAGGCATATGTTAAAACCAAAAAACAAAAACAAAATGGCTTTCAGATCTTTTACCTTCATTGACAGCCCTCAGCAGCAGCTTTCTCCCTTCTCCCAGAATATTGATTTCTAGACCAAAACATGGTGTCTGTAGTTAAAACCTAGCCTACCATGCCACACCCTCATTCAAATGCCCTCTAAGATTTAGGCCACAATAAAGAGTGATGGATTACTAAACTCTTTGGGGTCCCAGGAAAGTGAACTCTTTTTCTCAAAATGAATTTGGTATCATAATCACTTAGATTGATTTTATTTCAAAATTACAATTCTACACCATGGATGTCCTTTGTATTTTAGGTAACTTCTTTCTTTCCGTAGAAGTTTTACACTTACCCAGGAGAAAGAGCCTCTCCAAATATCTCTCAAGGCCCTTTGGGATATAAGCAAATACCCAAAGTCCACCTAGTTACCCCTTAGCTAGGTGGAAGTGGGATGGGATACTAGATTAATTTTAAGTGGTGGTTTGAGTTCTTAGGAGATCTTTGAGTTTGTTTATTAGGAGATGAATTCATTGGTGTATGGAAGTTTGACCATGGTTTCAAGGTCCTAAGATCTGAGCCCCCTGGTTTTTATGTTGCAGTTTCTGCAGGACATCTTAGATACACTCTTTGTGATTTTGGATGATAATACAGAGAAATATGGCCTCCTGGTGTTTCAGTCTTTGGTAAGTCTCACGCCTGCTGACTTTTCATTGTTATTAGTTATTTCTGTCATATGTTTTTATTTATTTCTGAGAGAGAGAGAGAGACAGTATGAACAGGGGAGGGTCAGAGAGAGAGGGAGACACAGAATCTGAAACAGGCTCCAGGCTCTGAGCCAGCTGTCAGCGCAGAGCCTGACGTGGGGCTCGAACCCACTTACCGGGAGATCATGACCTGAGCTGAAATCGGACGCTCAACTGACTGAGCCACCCAACACCCATGTCATATGTTTTTATAAATCCAAGAGAAGCAATTTATTAGAGTGAGTCAGCACAAGGTACAGATGTTTCCAGTAGAAAAGTGGCTGAGGAGTATCACCCAAGGAAGACCAACCAACCTACCTACTGGGCAGATCCCTACAGCATCAAATTTGAAGAATTCAACATGGTCAGGCTCGGGCCTCAACTTTGCAGTTCTGATACCTCAGTCTCATCACTGTTGCAGAGTTGTCTAGCTCCTGAAATAGAGACCTATACCAACAAAAGGCTCAGAGACTAATAGAAGAAACCAGATGACCTGTTTTTTCACCTACAAAATAAGATATAACTGCCAGACAGAGCAGAGACTCATCAGTGCTGGTCTAAGCATCTCTCCCTTTGTGCAGTTGTTTGGGAACCAGAATCTCTGTAGGTTGCTTAGTGAGAATGTAGAGTGATTTGAATTTTCAGTTCATTTTGCTTAATATATCCAATCCCATAGGAGTGCTGTATATTCAAGAACCACATACTGTAAGTCTACCTGATAGATGAGGAGCAGAGGCAAGAGTTAAAATGACCCTTGCACAGATTGCCCCTCTGGCTTTTCTTCCTTGCTTCCTTGGCCAGCCAGTCCCATTTCTGAAGAGCACAGCCTTTTATAGGCTAATCTGGCTCAGAGTACAATCTTTTTTTTCTCTCCTTTCCAATTTTTTTGAGACACCTTAGAATGTATGCCACCTTACACAGGTATCGTTTTGCCTTTTCCTAGTCTGTATTGTGTCACCCAGCGTTATTATGAAGTGAGAGGCACAGAGTGACACTAGCACAGACAGATGACCCCCAAGTCCAGACTGGGTGGCCAGGGGCTGTGGGAATAGAGCAGACAAGGCAGAAATACAGGCATAGAATAGAAATCTTACATTCTCTGCCCTTGGAAAACACTAGAGAAAATACCAACAGTTTTTCATTTCTTAAAGAAACAAGAGTTCTGTTTTCTGCTGGGGATAAGTCCAAGGTCTCCAGTGAACTCTGGTATCCTACATCTCCTTCAGGTATTCATCATCAACCTGCTCAGAGACATCAAGTATTTCCACTTCCGGCCTGTAATGGACACATACATCCAGAAGCACTTTGCTGGAGCACTGGCATACAAGTAAGTTCATTTAGCATCATCATCAGGACTTTTGTTGAATAAAAGGATAGGATTCTGAAAAGTTCAGTGACAACCACCGTTCATTCAGCTAGCCATTTTTTTCTAATTCTGATAAAATACATAATATAAAATATACCATTTTAACTATTTTTAAAAATTTTTTAATGTTTGTTTATTTTTGAGAGACATAGAGAGAGAGAGTGGGAGTGAAGGAGGGGCAGAGAGAGAGAAGGAGACACAGAATCCGAAGCAGGCTCCAGGATTTGAGCTGTCAACAAAGAGCCTAATGCAGGGGCTCAAACCACAGACCCCACACCAGATCATTACCTAAGCTGAAGTCAGATGCTTAACCAGCTGAGCCACCCAGGCGCCCCCCCCCCCCGTTTTAACTATTTTTAAGTGTACAGCTCAGTTGCACTAATTATGTTGTGTCACCACCATCCATCTCTAGAACTTTTTTCATTTTGCAAAACTGAAATTCTGTACCCATTAAATAATAACTCCCCATCACTTCTCAGAGACTCCACTGCCCCTGAGCAACCACCATTATACTTTGTCTCTTAATTTGTTTATTCTGGTACTTCGTGTAAATTGAATCATATAATATTTGTCTTTTTGTGTCTGGTTTATTTCACTTACCGTAATGTCTTCAAGTTCTATCCATGTTGTAGCATGTGTCAGAATTGCCTTCCTTTTAAAGCCTGAATAATGTTACATTGTATGTATATACCACATTCTGTTTACCTACTTATCCATCAATGAATAATTGGATTGCTCTCACCTTTTAGTTATTGTGAATAATGCTACTATGAACATGAGTATACAAATGTCTCTTTGAGACCCTGATTTCAGTTCTTTTGGGTATATACTCTGAAGTGGGATTGAGCACCATGCTTTTTTTTCACAGCAGCGGTTGCCCCATTTTACATTCCTGCCAGCAGTGTTCAAGGGTTCCAATTTCTCCACATCCTCAAGCAAAGACTTTTTATTTTTTGTTGTGTTTAGAGGGGGGAATTTTTTCTTTTAGAGTAATCATCCTAACTGGTATGAAATGGTATTGCATTGTGGTTTTGATTTGCATTTTCCTAAGGATTAATGATGCAGAGCATCTCTTCATGTATTTATTGACCATTTGTATATCTTCATTGGAGAAAAATTTATTCAAGTCCTTTGCCAATTTTTACATATTTTTTTTCTTAACATTTATTCATTTTTGAGAGACAGACAGATTGTGAGCAGGGGAGGGGCAGAGACAGAGGGAGACATATTTTGAAGCAGGCTCCAGACTCTGAGCTGTCAGCACAGTGCCCGATGTAGGGCTCCAGCTCATGAATCGCGAGATCATGACCTGAGCCAAAGTCAGACACTTAACCAATTGAGCCACCCAGGTGCCCCTGCCCATTTTTAAAAAATGTTTACTTATTTTTCTTTAATGTTTTATTTATTTTTGAGAGAGAGATAGAGACAGCATGAGCAGGGGAGGGTCAGAGAGAGAGGGA